>NC_088715.1:2175102-2475102 GCF_963576615.1 Watersipora subatra
TGTTTAAACAATTCATGACTCAGGAGTCTCCCAAACACACAGTTTAGCTCTGTTTAAACAATTCATGACTCAGGAGTGTCCCAAACACACAGTTTAGCTCTGTTTTAAACAATTCATGACTCAGGAGTCTCCCAACACACAGTTTAGCTCTGTTTAAACAATTCATGACTCAGGAGTGTCCCCAACACACAGTTTAGCTCTGTTTAAACAATTCATGACTCAGGAGTCTCCCAACACACAGTTTAGCTCTGTTTAAACAATTCATGACTCAGGGAGTCTCCCAAACACGACAGTTTAGCTCTGTTTTAAACAATTCATGACTCAGGAGTATCCCAACACACAGTTTAGCTCTGTTTAAACAATTCATGACTCAGGAGTCTCCCAAAACACACAGTTTTAGCTCTGTTTAAACAATTCATGACTCAGGAGTCTTCCCAAACACACAGTTTAGCTCTGTTTAAACAATTCATGACTCAGGAGTCTCCCAAACACACAGTTTTAGCTCTGTTTAAAACAATTCATGACTCAGGAGTCTCCCAAACACACAGTTTAGCTCTGTTTAAACAATTCATGACTCAGGAGTCTCCCCAAACACACAGTTTAGCTCTGTTTAAACAATTCATGACTCAGGAGTGTCCCAAACACACAGTTTAGCTCTGTTTAAACAATTCATGACTCAGGAGTATCCCAACACACAGTTTAGCTCTGTTTAAACAATTCATGACTCAGGAGTGTCCCAAACACACAGTTTAGCTCTGTTTTTAAACAATTACATGACTCAGGAGTCTCCCAACACACAGTTTAGCTCTCTGTTTAAATCAATTCATGACTCAGGGAGTCTCCCAAACACACAGTTTAAGCTCTGTTTAAAACAATTCATGAACTCAGGAGTATCCCAACACACAGTTTAGCTCTGTTTAAACAATTCATGACTCAGGAGTCTCCCAAACACACAGTTTAGCTCTGTTTAAACAATTCATGACTCAGGAGTCTCCCAAACACACAGTTTAGCTCTGTTTAAACAATTCATGACCACTCAGGGAGTCTCCCCAACACACAGTTATAGCTCTGTTTAAACAATTCATGACTCAGGAGTCCTCCAAACACACAGTTTAGCTCTGTTTAATAAACAATTCATTGACTCTCAGGGAGTCTCCCAAACACACAGTTTAGCTCTGTTTAAACAATTCATGACTCAGGAGTGTCCCAAACACACAGTTTAGCTCTGTTTAAAACAATTCATGACTCAGGAGTCTCCCAAACAACACAGTTTAGCTCTGTTTAAACAATTCATGACTCAGGGAGTCTCCCAAACACACAGTTTAGCTTGTTTAAACAATTCATGACTCAGGAGTCTCCCAAACACACAGTTTAGCTCTGTTTAAACAATTCATGACTCAGGAGTCTCCCAAACACACAAGTTTAGCTCTGTTTAAACAATTCATGACTCAGGAGTCTCCCAAACACACAGTTTAGCTCTGTTTAAACAATTCATGACTCAGGAGTCTCCCAAACACACAGTTTAGCTCTGTTTAAACAATTCATGACTCAGGAGTCTCCCAAACACACAGTTTAGCTCTGTTTAAAACAATTCATGACCCAGGAATGTCCAAAACACACAGTTTAGCTCTGTTTAAACAATTCATGACCCAGGAGTGTCCCAAAACACACAGTTTAGCTCTGTTTAAACAATCATCATGACCCAGGAGTGTCCCAAACACACAGTTTAGCTCTGTTTAAACAATTCATGACCCAGGAGTGTCCCAAACACACAGTTTAGCTCTGTTTAAACAATTCATGACTCAGGAGTGTCCCAAACACACAGTTTAGCTCTGTTTAAAACAATTCATGACTCAGGAGTGTCTCCAAAACACACAGTTTAGCTCTGTTTAAACAATTCATGACTCAGGAGTCTCCCAAACACACAGTTTAGCTCTGTTTAAACAATTCATGACTCAAGGAGTGTCCCAAACACACAGTTTAGCTCTGTTTAAACAATTCATGACTCAGGAGTGTCCCAAACACACAAGTTTAGCTCTGTTTAAAACAATTCATGACTCAGGAGTCTCCCAAACACACAGTTTAGCTCTGTTTAAACAATTCATGACTCAGGAGTCTCCCAAACACACAGTTTAGCTCTGTTTAAACAATTCATGACCCAGGAGTCTCCCAAACACACAGTTTAGCTCTGTTTAAACAATTCATGACTCAGGAGTGTCCCAAACACACAGTTTAGCTCTGTTTAAAACAATTCATGACTCAGGAGTATCCCAAACACACAGTTTAGCTCTGTTTAAACAATTCATGACTCAGGAGTGTCCCAAACACACAGTTTAGCTCTGTTTAAACAATACATGACCCAGGAGTCTCCCAAACACACAGTTTAGCTCTGTTTAAACAATTCATGACTCAGGAGTGTCCCAAACACACAGTTTAGCTCTGTTTAAACAATTCATGACTCAGGAGTGTCCCAAACACACAGTTTAGCTCTGTTTAAACAATTCATGACTCAGGAGTGTCCCAAACACACAGTTTAGCTCTGTTTAAACAATTCATGACTCAGCAGTGTCCCAAACACACAGTTTAGCTCTGTTTAAACAATTCATGACTCAGGAGTGTCCCAAACACACAGTTTAGCTCTGTTTAAACAATTCATGACTCAGGAGTCTCCCAAACACACAGTTTAGCTCTGTTTAAACAATTCATGACTCAGGAGTCTCCCAAACACACAGTTTAGCTCTGTTTAAACAATTCATGACTCAGGAGTCTCCCAAACACACAGTTTAGCTCTGTTTAAACAATTCATGACTCAGGAGTGTCCCAAACACACAGTTTAGCTCTGTTTAAACAATTCATGACTCAGGAGTGTCCCAAACACACAGTTTAGCTCTGTTTAAACAATTCATGACTCAGGAGTGTCCCAAACACACAGTTTAGCTCTGTTTAAACAATTCATGACTCAGGAGTGTCCCAAACACACAGTTTAGCTCTGTTTAAACAATTCATGACTCAGGAGTGTCCCAAACACACAGTTTAGCTATGTTTAAACAATTCATGACTCAGGAGTGTCCCAAACACACAGTTTAGCTCTGTTTAAACAATTCATGACTCAGGAGTGTCCCAAACACACAGTTTAGCTCTGTTTAAACAATTCATGACTCAGGAGTGTCCCAAACACACAGTTTAGCTATGTTTAAACAATTCATGACTCAGGAGTGTCCCAAACACACAGTTTAGCTCTGTTTAAACAATTCATGACTCAGGAGTGTCCCAAACACACAGTTTAGCTCTGTTTAAACAATTCATGACTCAGGAGTGTCCCAAACACACAGTTTAGCTCTGTTTAAACAATTCATGACTCAGGAGTGTCCCAAACACACAGTTTAGCTCTGTTTAAACAATTCATGACTCAAGAGTGTCCCAAACACACAGTTTAGCTCTGTTTAAACAATTCATGACTCAGGAGTCTCCCAAACACACAGTTTAGCTCTGTTTAAACAATTCATGACTCAGGAGTGTCCCAAACACACAGTTTAGCTCTGTTTAAACAATTCATGACTCAGGAGTGCCCCAAACACACAGTTTAGCTCTGTTTAAACAGTTAATGACTCAGGAGTGTCCCAAACACACAGTTTAGCTCTGTTTAAACAATCCATGACTCAGGAGTGTCCCAAACACACAGTTTAGCTCTGTTTAAACAATTCATGACTCAGGAGTGTCCCAAACACACAGTTTAGCTCTGTTTAAACAATTCATGACTCAGGAGTGTCCCAAACACACAGTTTAGCTCTGTTTAAACAATTCATGACTCAGGAGTCTCCCAAACACACAGTTTAGCTCTGTTTAAACAATTCATGACTCAGGAGTGTCCCAAACACACAGTTTAGCTATGTTTAAACAATTCATGACTCAGGAGTGTCCCAAACACACAGTTTAGCTCTGTTTAAACAATTCATGACTCAGGAGTCTCCCAAACACACAGTTTAGCTATGTTTAAACAATTCATGACTCAGGAGTCTCCCAAACACACAGTTTAGCTCTGTTTAAACAATTCATGACTCAGGAGTCTCCCAAACACACAGTTTAGCTCTGTTTAAACAATTCATGACTCAGGAGTCTCCCAAACACACAGTTTAGCTCTGTTTAAACAATTCATGACTCAGGAGTATCCCAAACACACAGTTTAGCTCTGTTTAAACAATTCATGACTCAGGAGTGTCCCAAACACACAGTTTAGCTCTGTTTAAACAATTCATGACTCAGGAGTGTCCCAAACACACAGTTTAGCTCTGTTTAAACAATTCATGACTCAGGAGTCTCCCAAACACACAGTTTAGCTCTGTTTAAACAATTCATGACTCAGGAGTGTCCCAAACACACAGTTTAGCTATGTTTAAACAATTCATGACTCAGGAGTGTCCCAAACACACAGTTTAGCTCTGTTTAAACAATTCATGACTCAGGAGTCTCCCAAACACACAGTTTAGCTATGTTTAAACAATTCATGACTCAGGAGTCTCCCAAACACACAGTTTAGCTCTGTTTAAACAATTCATGACTCAGGAGTCTCCCAAACACACAGTTTAGCTCTGTTTAAACAATTCATGACTCAGGAGTGTCCCAAACACACAGTTTAGCTCTGTTTAAACAATTCATGACTCAGGAGTGTCCCAAACACACAGTTTAGCTCTGTTTAAACAATTCATGACTCAGGAGTGTCCCAAACACACAGTTTAGCTCTGTTTAAACAATTCATGACTCAGGAGTGTCCCAAACACACAGTTTAGCTCTGTTTAAACAATTCATGACTCAGGAGTGTCCCAAACACACAGTTTAGCTCTGTTTAAACAATTCATGACTCAGGAGTGTCCCAAACACACAGTTTAGCTCTGTTTAAACAATTCATGACTCAGGAGTGTCCCAAACACACAGTTTAGCTCTGTTTAAACAATTCATGACTCAGGAGTGTCCCAAACACACAGTTTAGCTCTGTTTAAACAATTCATGACTCAGGAGTCTCCCAAACACACAGTTTAGCTCTGTTTAAACAATTCATGACTCAGGAGTCTCCCAAACACACAGTTTAGCTCTGTTTAAACAATTCATGACTCAGGAGTGTCCCAAACACACAGTTTAGCTCTGTTTAAACAATTCATGACTCAGGAGTGTCCCAAACACACAGTTTAGCTCTGTTTAAACAATTCATGACCCAGGAGTCTCCCAAACACACAGTTTAGCTCTGTTTAAACAGTTAATGACTCAGGAGTGTCCCAAACACACAGTTTAGCTCTGTTTAAACAATTCATGGCTCAGGAGTGTCCCAAACACACAGTTTAGCTCTGTTTAAACAATTCATGACCCAGGAGTCTCCCAAACACACAGTTTAGCTCTGTTTAAACAGTTGATGACTCAGGAGTGTCCCAAACACACAGTTTAGCTCTGTTTAAACAATTCATGACTCAGGAGTGTCCCAAACATAGATATGTATGTAATATACATACATTTTAAACAAATCATGTATACAGTTAGCATTTTTTGTGAAATATATGGTAATTTGCTTTCTCTTGCTGCAAAATTTATTAAATTTAAGTTGAAACAAAAGTTACAGACCAGGAATAGGTTTGTTTTGTTTTTTCATGGAGAATGCGTTGCTTAATGTTGAACTTTGTTAGTATTAAAGAGAAGCCCATAGAATTTGTATATACAATATGATAAAACATTATACAATACAGCGTAGTATAACATAACACAATGAAGTGTTATTTTTCCACTATTAAATGTCATAAATTATAATCATACATAATAATAATAATATAAACAAATATATTATGAAGAACAATAAAGATATCATATAATGAATAGCTCAAACCTTTGCAGAAAGTAAATTGGATAAATTTTATTCTGTATCATTTTATCGAGTTTCAGAGTTTTAATACTTTATTACAAATTCTATAATGTTTATAGAACAGAATATGGTAAAGGTACTTGTAAAGGTGATGTAACCAGCAGTGACTGCGCTAATAGAAAACATCCCTAAAGTCTATCTCCAGTGACACTTAACTAGTTATCAGTCTCTAATAAAAAACACTTTGTGCCATAATAATATGCATGTATACCTTTCAACGGGTCAGAGTAAATTAACCACAAATTTACAAGATGTCTTACTGTAGTGTGTTGCTGTTTAGTTATATAATTTACTTATAAAAAGAATTTAAAAAACATATACAATAATTGTAAGGCTTGTTAGATCTCTGCATAAATATGGCATCACATAAATATACCTATAGTTCGATTGTAAGCAATTGTAAGTAATGCTTGAATTTATTAATCTGTAACACTTTGATTTTTTACCTGCCACAGCGTAGGCGGAGTGAGCTTCTTTTTGGCAGCGTTTATAGCATTTCAGCCTAAAGCACTCATGGTTCCAGGGACAATGGTGTGACCGAGTGCAAGACTGCAGACAGGATTCACCGACACATATATGGCTACCACCTGCAGCATGTAACAACACATATATGACTAGCACCTGTAGTATGTAACAACACATATATGACTACCACCTGTAGCATGTAACAACACATATATGACTACCAGCTGAAGTATGTAACAACACATATATGACTACCAGCTGAAGTATGTAACAACACATATATGACTAGCACCTGTAGTATGTAACAACACATATATGTATATGACAGAAATGAAGCAATGAAATTCCTACCTTTCTTGTGTTTTTTAAAATATACCTGGAGTTCCATAGCAGTGATAGCTGAAGCTTAGCTGAGGCACAACTCCTACATCTCCCGGCGGACAGGGTGAGCTAACTCCAAACTCATACAATGAATTGGAAGCCAATACAGTGCAAGTCTGTTGGTCATCACAACTAAAAATAAAAATATGGTCAAGTCATACACTCAGCTGACAACCACAAGTAATGTATTTTTGTTGTCAGCAGTTCAGTTCTTGTCAAACTTAACTTAATATAGAAGTCTCAGCTCAAAGCAAGAATAAGTTTATTTGTTATTATTTAATAAAGTATTACCAAAGAAAAAATTATTCCACGCTAACAAAAAATTAAAGTCAAATCAAATATTGATTGGTTCATGAAGTGTACAGACAGACAGTGCTGCCAGAAGCTTTACGAGTCTTATAAAAACAGACTCTTTGTTATTGGTGAAAGTTACTTTTGAAATCTGATATTTAACATGGCTGAAAAAGTAAATGGTTTTGATGACTTCAGCAGCCTTCAGCTGTTTCTGAATTGTCTGTTTGTCTTTTGGTCTCAACACACTTCTCCCGATTCGTTAAACCAAGCTTTGTAATTTCATGTTTCGCCAACCACTCAAATTGAAATTTATGACCATAGACCATGATTAATGTACTCATTTTCAAAAGTGACCTTTGACTCCCTATAGCAAGAAACCATATTAGAACAATGCGGTACTGGAAGATAATAAAACAAATGTGTTGTTCTTCTACGTAGGTTTGACATCTTTAGGTGTCTTTTATTTGGTGAACTCTTTTGGTCAGACTACCATTTGCTAGGCACTCGGTTTTATCTCATAAAACAGTTTATTATTACTAAAGCATAAAACTAGCTGCTACTGACATTTTCTTGAGTTTTCATTACCTAGCGAAAAGCAATATTTTGCAAAAGACATGTACACATTTTTTTCTCATAAAGGTTTTGAAATTTCGCTGATTATTTATTATTTTAAAAAGAATCCTGAATAAAAACTTGGTATTTAGTCAAGTCAAATATTTAAAAATGAATTACTTGTTTCTCTTTTTTTAATTCTTTTATTTATACCTAAACTTAATTTTTCTTGAGGCAGCGAGAGCAATAATTTCTTGAGGCAGCGAGAGCAATAAGTTCTTGAGGCAGCGAGAGCAATAAGTTCTTGAGGCAGCAAAAGCAATAATTTCTTGAGGCAGCGAGAGCAATAATTTCTTGAGGCAGCGAGAGCAATAAGTTCTTGAGGCAGCGAGAGCAATAAGTTCTTGAGGCAGCAAAAGCAATAATTTCTTGAGGCAGCGAGAGCAATAATTTCTTGAGGCAGCGAGAGCAATAAGTTCTTGAGGCAGCGAGAGCAATAATTTCTTGAGGCAGCGAGAGCAATAATTTCTTGAGGAATCGAGAGCAATAAGTTCTTGAGGCAGCAAGAGCAATAAGTTCTTGAGGCAGCGAGAGCAATAAGTTCTTGAGGAAGCGAGAGCAATAATTTCTTGAGGCAGCGAGAGCAATAAGTTCTTGAGGCGGCGAGAGCAATAAGTTCTTGAGGCAGCGAGAATAATAAGTGGGACTAAACTTTTTCAACCACAAGCAAAAATTCTACCATAATAAGAAACGATATTGATTGAAAGGTCATCAGTGCAATACATGGTCAATTAACTTTCACAACAAAGTGTACCCAAGATTGTAAATTGGTTAGAAATTGAGGCATGACAAACCAGAAGTGGGACTGAAAAAAACTAACACAAAATCAACCACCAGTTTGGAAAAGCACCACGGTTTCCTATCAGTAATTGAAGTCTTTCGTGATTGTTGCCGGTCCGTAGAGTGTAAACGGCCCTTGATTTTAGGACTGAGGCTAATTTTAACCTCAGGTTACAGTGGCTATGTTTAGGTTGAGGCATTGACAGCTTTATGTTTGTCTATAGGCTAGGAGCTGCCATAACTGTGATACAATAGTCTATTACTATGTTGCAATGACACGGATGATGCAGACCTGGAGTTGACACATTGACCTTCTCATGAAAACATAGTCAATGGTAACCTTCAATCCGTGAGTTAGTCTAACCTACAGTGACTTTAGTCAAACCTGCAGTGACCTTAGGCAAACCTATAGTGACTTTAGTCAAACCTGCATTGACTTTAGTCAAACCTGCAGTGACTTTAGGCAAACCTACAGTGACTTTAGTCAAACCTGCAGTGACCTTAGGCAAACCTATAGTGACTTTAGTCAAACCTGCAGTGACTTTAGGCAAACCTACAGTGACTTTAGTCAAACCTGCAGTGACCTTAGGCAAACCTATAGTGACTTTAGTCAAACCTGCAGTGACTTTAGTCCAACCTACAGTGACTCTAGTCAAACCTGAAGTGACCTTAGGCAAACCTATAGTGACTTTAGTCAAACCTACATTGACTTTAGTCAAACCTGCAGTGACTTTAGGCAAACCTACAGTGACTTTAGTCAAACCTGCAGTGACTTTAGGCAAACCTATAGTGACTTTAGTCAAACATGCAGTGACTTTAGTCTAACCTACAGTGACTCTAGTCAAACCTGCAGTGATTTTAGTCAGACTTGCAGTGACATTAGTCACACCTGCAGTGACTTTAGTCAAACTGACAGTGACTTTAGTCAAACCTGCAGTGACGTTAGTCAAAGTTGGTATCAACTCACTCAGATTAGACTAAAACCAGTTTTGTGTTTACCATTGCTTTAAATGATGAAAAGGATTTTAAATAGACTCACCGACTTCTCAGAATTTCTTCAACAAAAGCTTGCTCAGCAAAACAATTGAATTGGGCGATTTCCCCTCCACATTTTCCTTCAACTCCTTGGATATACCCATAGCCAACTGATGACTCATCTATGCCTATCACAAAGTCTTCTGGGCATAATATATCCCGATACTGGTACTCACTTTCGGGACACACATAGACAGTCGACATGGGATACGCCACGTAACCTATAACCAACTTGTATGTATGAAATTTTCATCGTGAAAAGGACTTCTATTAATTTCATTCTGCATTCTTATTGGCTGAATGCCAAAGGTATTCCTTGCTGGCCAGCAGAACTATGGTGACAAATATCAGGAAGTGAAGGGCAAAATAAATCAGCTGATTTGAGTTACTGTGAAAGACTAATTTGTTGTTCTAGCATGGATCCTCCTATTATGTTAAACTAGCTGTGCCTCCCGGCGTTGCCCTGGTATTAAAAATCAGCCTATAAACCATAGACCTATTAACTATACGTATAGTAATAGGCAGTTAATAGGTCTATTAGTTAATAGGTCTATGTTATAAGTATAGTTAATAGGTCTATGTTATAAGTATAGTTAATAGGTCTATGTTATAAGTATAGTTAATAGGTCTATGTTATAAGTATAGTTAATAGGTCTATGTTATAAGTATAGTTAATAGGTCTATGTTATAAGTATAGTTAATAGGTCTATGTTATAAGTATAGTTAATAGGTCTATGTTATAAGTATGGTTAATAGGTCTATGTAATAAACAATGAGATGTAATGTAGTTGCTTGCCACTTGCTATTAGCCTGGCGCATTGCTAACCGTTAATTTGAGTAAGCTTACTAATAAGAGCTAACTACTTGCTCTCACGGTTGAGCCCGCCTAAATATGCGCTACCGCTCTCTGTGACGTTGCGCCGTAATGGAAGGTGGTAGCATATGTGCATCCACTTAACGATATATATTGCCTGATGTATCTGTCAAGCTCGTGTAGCCTAATTGGTAAGGAATTGGACAGGTGACCGGGTGAGTCCAAGAACAAGTCTTCAGCGATACGGATTCTGCATTGTAAGGTTTAAATAGCTATATCGGAACATCCCAAATTACACACGGACCAACTTTAAGATATATATATATAGATTTACAAAATTTTATAATATAAATATTGATTATCTACAAGTTTTTATATTATTAATGACTAGTCGTGTAAGACACATTACAGCAACAGACTAATGTTAGATTAATAGACTTTGGGTGATCATTAAACAATAATCTTACTGAAAGTGATTATTTTATCTTTAATAGCAACAAAATGCTGTCAGCTGTAATAATATTAATAACTTGTCCGGCATGAAACATGCTGATGGTAGTAGCAAAAATAATTGAAAGTGTCCGAGCTCATTATGCCACACAATTGATGTATAATTTTATGTCGATTAATTAGGTATTACAACATTTTTCATATAGCCGCCCTTGACATATATTGGGTTTTCCTGAATTTCTAATATGTCACAGTAAGAAAATATATTTGGTAGCAAATTAGTTTGAGAGGAGAATTTGCTAAGACAAGCAGACAGAGAGTCATGCGCATTTATTAACATTTCAAACCTGATCTGTCAAATTGTCTGAAGCTGTCTCTAGAGGCGCACAGCGAACCTCCTCCATACAGCTTAGACCCGGGTGGACACTTGCACCTGCCATCTTCAGCACACACTGACCCTTTTATACTATGCTCACAGTTCTCACAGTTGTAGTCTGGAGTAACAATTGAGCCATAGTAACTCTTCTGCAGTACGCATGTACCATTCCGACAGTTCTCTAGATAGCCTGAAAATAAAAACAAATAGATACTATAACCTCTACATCGTGTTGAACTAATTGAGTGCTGGCGCTTGACGAGTTACTAGTCGGTGAAATCTTATTCAATCTAAACTTTTAGATGACAAAGAAACACAGGAAGAATCGAGGGACACTGTCTATTTGCTTTTGATAGTTTTTCATCTAGAAAATGTAGCTTTTCCAACTTTATATTTTATAACAGTTTCACTTGACGACCTTGAGCTGAGATTTCAATAGTGTCTCTAAAGACAAAGTAATATTCTACCATCAGAGTAGGATAACTGTTTAGTCTTAGCACTTAATGTTCTTCTTTATATATTAAATAATTCATATTATAAAGTGTTTATATGATAAAGTATTTACATTATAAAGTAATTATAAAATTAGAAAATTATATAACAAAATAATTCTATTATAAGGTATTTATATTAATAAATATTCATGATATAAAAAAATTGTAATTAAAATATAGGCTTGAAAATTCTCCAAGATCTGAGAACTTTGAACCAGTTAATAAATGAAGCAAGTGGACTCGAGTGTATTACTCAAATGAGTTGGTATTGAACATGTATGAGTTGGTATTGTACATGTATAAGTTGGTATTGTACATGTATAAGTTGGTATTGTACATGTATGAATTGGTATTGTACAGGTATAAGTTGGTATTGTACACTTATGAGTTGGTATTGTACATGTATGAGTTGGTATTGTACATGTATCAGTTGATATTGTACATGTATTAGTTGGTATTGTACATGTATGAGTTGGTATTGTACATGTATGAGTTGGTATTGTACATGTATGAGTTGGTATTGTACATGTATAAGTTGGTATTGTACATGTATCAGTTGGTATTGTACATGTAAGAGTTGGTATTGTACACGCATGAGTTGGTATTGCACATGTATGAGTTGGTATTGTACATGTATCAGTTGATATTGTACATGTATTAGTTGGTATTGTACATGTATGAGTTGGTATTGTACATGTATGAGTTGGTATTGTACATGTATGAGTTGGTATTGTACATGTATAAGTTGGTATTGTACATGTATCAGTTGGTATTGTACATGTAAGAGTTGGTATTGTACACGCATGAGTTGGTATTGCACATGTATGAGTTGGTATTGTACACGTATGAGTTGGTATTGTACATGTATGAGTTGGTATTGTACATGTATGAGTTGGTATTGTACATGTATGAGTTGGTATTGTACATATATGAGTTGGTATTGTACATGTATGAGTTGGTATTGTACATGTATGAGTTGGTATTGTACAGTATGAGTTGGTATTGTACATGTATGAGTTGGTATTGTACATGTATGAGTTGATATTGTACAGTATGAGTTGGTATTGTACATGTATGAGTTGATATTGTACATGTAAGAGTTGGTATGGTACACGCATGAGTTGGTATTGTACATGTATGAGTTGGTATTGTACAGGCATGAGTTGGTATTGTACATGTATGAGTTGGTATTGTACATGTATGAGTTGGTATTGTACATGTATGAGTTGGTATTGTACAGTATGAGTTGGTATTGTACATGTATGAGTTGATATTGTACAGGTAAGAGTTGGTATTGTACATGTATGAATTGGTATTGTATATTTTGGCTGAGATTAACCCCTTACTGCAATCAGTAGAATCTCTACACCCCTTGCCGATGTTGAAGAGAGGGTGGCAGAGTCCATTCTGACAATCAGCTGATAGACCGCAGTTGAAGTCATCCAAGCAGTGATGAGCGCCCCTAGATGGGCTGTCACAATAGCCTTCTACACTGCAAACTGCTGTCTGAGGGCAGACATCATTGCTCTCACAAGGGATGTTGTCATACACTGAAGTATCCATATGCTTTGCCATGCAAAGGCCTGCAAATAGTACGAATAGAGGAATCCGTAGGTATAAAGTGGAGTTGCGTGCTTTGAAATCGTCACTCAGGTAGAGCAACTCAAACCTTATTAAAGGAGTTTTGGGATTTTCTATGTAGTCATAAACATGCTCATGAACTTGGAGTTATCCTCTCTATGCTGTTTCAGCATTTTCTAACTGACTCAGTAATTACTCTATCAAAGACGCATGAACAAATATAATAAAACAGTTTCATCAATGTGAGTGAATTTGACTGATTAGTATAGCCTTGTACATGTATATCTAAAACATATCTCTCACCAAGACTTCTGTTGATGCATTGGCGTGCGAGCAGTTTTCACTGCTAAGGAAACCTAACTGACTCTGCTTTCCTGTACCGGGCTTGGGGTTAACACTTACAAATCATCACAATACCAATACTGTAATTTTGTGTTCCAATATTCATCAATTATCAATATCCAATACTCTATCTGATGACATCTATTATTAACATCCAATACTCTCACTATATCCATTATCAATGTATAATACTTTCCACTGTCTGATAATACCCGATACTTTATCTGGCAATGTTCAAAACTCAAATCCAATAACCAATACTTTGGGCAGCAATATTTCAATACCAATATTTAATAACTAGAAATTTCCCTGTCATACAGCCCATGACCAAAGCGATATTGGAAAAAAGAAAGAGTACTGATAGTTGAGAAATACAGTATTAGCAGTCAAATGGCACTGCAGTGCAATAGGATAACTGCAATGGTAGCTGCAATGTGCTGGGTGTGGGTGTTATTACGTATAACACACAGCAATAATGAAAGGAAAAGATTATATGTTTATATCTTTCCCCAGCAATAGGAGAAATGCAATATTAGCAGTAAAATGCACTGATATAATTAGAATAACCAATATTATTAATATAGTAATACAGTAATAATAGAAAACCAATGCAAAATTTGGTTTACATTCCAAAACGTCATGGCTAACAATATCAAGAAGTTGTGATATTTATCTAGAGTTTTAGAAAATTTATTTAACAAAATTATTTAGAAAAAATAATAACAGTAGCATATTGCCCAAGATCGGTCACTATATCCTTCAATCTTGCAAAATCGAATAATTATTCTTATAATTCAATGTAATAATCTTGTAAGAATCGTTAGAAAAATACCATCGTCATTCCCTTTACTTTCACTGCTTTGAACATCAGTTGGAATACCAAAGTACTCGATATAAGTGTCCAAATGTCAGTTACTTTGAAATCGGCAAAAAAGAGATGATTACTTTTCAGTACTTCTATGTTTGTTACAGAAACCTTCGGCAGCTGGACAATGCCATGGACTGACGAAATGTGCATGTTTTTCTTGTGAAATACGCACGGCTTTATGGTTCTACTCTCTGTCTCACAGCCTTCTCGGCGTTTCGTTGGCCGGTCTTCATTTTGATTAAAAAAGGCTTGTCGAAGTTTTAATAGCAATTTTAGGCAAAATTAATCTGTTTATTTATGTATAATCCAATTAGATGAGTAAGGTTTAGAATATTGTCTAAAAATTTCAAAAACTTGGTACTGTAACATATTTGAATAGGTTTATATGTGTTTTGTATTGTTATTATACTTAAACGACTTCATTGAAAAATGGTTAAATTTGTTGATGAGATTTTGGTACAAGGGTTTGCGACGGCCGTTAATGAATAATGTTCGTGAGTTGTGTGCACATATGCATTTATTATAAATCTTCCAAACAAACGCTTCGCTCGTGTTTGGTCGTAGGATTATATCAAGGCTGTATAATCTGTAATAATTTGTATAATGTAATAATATGTACCACATATGTAATAGGCTGTATAATCTAATAATATGTACCGCACATGTACTACATATGTACTACATATGTGGTACATATGTAGTACATATGTAGTACATATGTACTACATATTTAGTACATATGTACTACATATGTAGTACATATGTAGTACATATGTACTACATATGTACCACATATGTACTACATATGTGGTACATATGTACTACATATGTAGTACATATGTAGTACATATGTGGTACATATGTACTACATATGTAGTACATATGCATAGGGAGGATGCTGAATGTCTATTAAAGTATAAGAAACTCGAGCATCTGGTCAAACATACAGAAAGAAAATGTTAAGTCTTTGAAAGAAATAAAATAGAGTTTGTAATCAGGGCATCTAATGTCAAGTCATCCAATGTCAAGGTGACTATTCAGTTTTATTTGAAAACATACCAATTATGCAGGTAAAATTTTCACTCAAGCAGTCTTCATCAACATTGCAGCCTATGGCACATACTCTCAGTCCTTCAATCTGTCCGTGTTGGTAGCAGTTTCCTAAAGGTCCGAAATGCTGCTGGCAGATTTTCTGCCCCTACGACATTTTAGAGAACAACATACTTCTATCAGCATATATGTATAATATATATAATTATACATATAATATAACTTTATTTATATCAATATATATACATATATAGTTATAATTATTTTGAAGAATTGAGATTATATGTGATGGTGGATGAACAAAAGACCAGGTCATGAGGTCAGTTTTGGTGAAGCATAAACGTATAACATTCAATGTATATGCAGATAGCTAGCCAATACGAAAACGCGAGGCAAAGTCATTTGTTTTTGTGCTACTTTAGAACTTTTTCTATCAATAATTTGTACAAAATTGTACATACAATTTTACATACAATTTTACGTGTATGTACAATAAATTGTACATACATGTATTGTTTTCACAATACATGTATGTGTTTTGGCTATCCTATAAGGAGGATAACAATACCACAAGACGAATATTCCACAAATACTGAGAAAGTCTGTGATGTATTTATACATCCCGCATTGATCTCTTCTCTTGATCTTCATTTCAATGATAGAATTGCACCAACTAGCTAGCGCGTCTCATCTTGTGAAATGCGAAAGTAAAAATGTTTCACTCATACAAATAGGAAATTTGTCTAGATTGTCTATAGAATACAGCTATTCTTGAAAGTTTTCTGTTTGAAACTCATTAACATCTGCTCTATTTTTATAAATGAGGGTTTTGATCACACAATTTTCAGATAATTTAGCAAAAAAACTTGTTCAATTTTAATAAAAATTATATACATGTAGTTTCGCAGCTGTTTCTGGCCGATACTTTGTAAAGTATCAACCAGAGTGATACCTCCTCACAAATCTTTTGGTCAGACTTATGAAAAAATATTATTCAAACTTCAATCTAAAGAGTTATTGCTGTCAATGTAATATTATTTTGTACTGGCAGCCACTATTTAACCACACTTGAAAGGCACGCATCTGATAGGTGTAGTTAAAGAGTGCCCGCCAGTCACTATGTCTAATAACACAAACTAGGTACTAGTCACTCCTTCTAAATACTAGTCACTCCTACTAGGTACTAGTCACTCCTACTAAGTACTAGTCACTCCTACTAAGTACTAGTCACTCCTACTAAGTACTAGTCACTCCTACTAAGTACTAGTCACTCCTACTAAGTACTAGTCACTCCTACTAGGTACTAGTCACTCCTACTAAGTACTAGTCACTCCTACTAAGTACTAGTCACTCCTACTAAGTACTAGTCACTCCTACTAAGTACTAGTCACTCCTACTAGGTACTAGTCACTCCTACTAAGTACTAGTCACTCTTACTAAGTACTAGTCACTGCTACTAGGTACTAGTCACTCCTACTAGGTACTAGTCACTCCTACTAGGTACTAGTCACTCCTACTAAGTACTAGTCACTCCTACTAGGTACTAGTCACTCCTACTAGGTACTAGTCACTCCTACTAAGTACTAGTCACTCCTACTAAGTACTAGTCACTCCTACTAGGTACTAGTCACTCCTACTAGGTACTAGTCACTCCTACTAAGTACTAGTCACTCCTACTAAGTACTAGTCACTCCTACTAAGTACTAGTCACTCCTACTAGGTACTAGTCACTGCTACTAGGTACTAGTCACTCCTACTAGGTACTAGTCACTCCTACTAGGTACTAGTCACTCCTACTAAGTACTAGTCACTCCTACTAGGTACTAGTCACTCCTACTAAGTACTAGTCACTCCTACTAAGTACTAGTCACTCCTACTAAGTACTAGTCACTCCTACTAGGTACTAGTCACTCCTACTAAGTACTAGTCACTCTTACTAAGTACTAGTCACTGCTACTAGGTACTAGTCACTCCTACTAGGTACTAGTCACTCCTACTAGGTACTAGTCACTCCTACTAAGTACTAGTCACTCCTACTAGGTACTAGTCACTCCTACTAAGTACTAGTCACTCCTACTAAGTACTAGTCACTCCTACTAAGTACTAGTCACTCCTACTAGGTACTAGTTACTCCTACTAGGTACTAGTCACTCCTACTAAGTACTAGTCACTCCTACTAAGTACTAGTCGCTCCTACTAAGTACTAGTCACTCCTACTAGGTACTAGTCACTGCTACTAGGTACTAGTCACTCCTACTAAGTACTAGTCACTCCTACTAGGTACTAGTCACTCCTACTAAGTACTAGTCACTCCTACTAAGTACTAGTCACTCCTACTAAGTACTAGTCACTCCTACTAGGTACTAGTCACTCCTACTAGGTACTAGTCACTCCTACTAAGTACTAGTCACTCCTACTAAGTACTAGTCACTCCTACTAAGTACTAGTCACTCCTACTAGGTACTAGTCACTCCTACTAGGTACTAGTCACTCCTACTAGGTACTAGTCACTCCTACTAAGTACTAGTCACTCCTACTAAATACTAGTCACTCCTACTAAGTACTAGTCACTCCTACTAGGCACGTCACTAATACATCTAAACACTAAATTTAGCACTAAACATCTTTAACCTTACTTCACATATGAGTGTGCAGTATCCATTAGCGCTGCATACTTCTGGGCAACCAATGTCTCCGTTTTCGTGAGAATTGCAAGTTGTTACACATCGTCGAGCTGTAGTTTTGCATAATACCAGGTAATTAAGATAGGATAGAAAATGTTACAAAACTGAGAACTGTCATGAAGTTGTCTGTCTAATGTACTGACAATTCTAATATCTTCAATTATTGGCAAAGATATGCAGTTGATATTACTAGTTTTTATGCACCTTTGTGCAAACATCTGTTCTGTTTGCAATCTGTCATTTGATAAAGCTACACTGAACAGTACGAAGGATGTGCAATAGTTACAAACTATGCCTTTTATAAAAACAGTGAGAGAGCAGACAACTCAACATTAATTAGAGAATTCATAATCGCTTGACAACCAACAATGGAAACAAGTTGTCGTCAGCCCAGCTCTGTTCCTGGCCACTCACTAGCTAAATATCTGTTTGCTGCCAGCAGCTCATATTATAGTGTTATGCTGTTTTTTGAAGTTTTTATTGAGCTTTGCTTATGGTTTAACAGCATTAGTCACAAAATGAAATATACAAGTGTTATAATACAATAATAATATAATAGAAGTGATATAATTACAAGTGATATAATTACATGTGAGATAAGAACTAGTGTGATCAAACATAATTATACAGATATACATTGTTACACCTAATCCATGTTGATGCTCATCATTAAAAGCAATATGATATTATAATATACAGTAAACGCTCCTATAACATAAACTCCACATTGTGTACAGAATTTATCATATATCATATCCTATATGATATATGAGATAGGATATGATATAGAATACATCATATCATACAAGCATAATATAAATTATATCACAGTATTAAATGAAAATAATAATATTATAGCATATAATATTGTATGATATAATATTATATCATACAATATATATATTACAATGCAAAAATTAAGCTCTGCATGTTTATTTCTACTCAAGTTTATATTTGCATTTATCAAACATTTATTTATCAAATTAAATATTTTAAAAACAGAAAATATCAAACCTAATCAAACAATAAGTTGTAAAACTATCCACTTTTCTATTTTGCTATAATTTCTAAAATCTGTATTATAATTCATGTAATAAATATTTATAATAATAGTTAATAATACAATTTATGTTATAACATTATTTTAATAGTCCCACTGTCAGCAAATTTCACAAATGTGTTTCTTTATTTAATAAAAACCTGCAAATTTTCATAAAAACACAGATTTGAAATTATAGGCAGCAAAGAAACATGAAAGTATCTAAACTCTTAAAGCTAAGGCTAAATTTCTGTAAAAAAATAAACCTAATAAGAGGCCAAAAAGAAAAACACTTTTATTCAAATAAAAAAACATACTTTGTAGACAAACTCATAAAATTCTTGTCTCTTTTAAAGCTTTTTAATTGTTGAAAGTTTAGTTCAATACTTGTAAACCATTGTTTCTGCAAACCACTCAAGTTAAATCAATTTACAGCATTTTGAAACTGCTGCCAGTCATATTCATGCAACCTTAGCTGCTGTAATTCTGTCGGCCATTTTGACTAGATAAACCCAGATTAGATAGAATCTCATCCACAGAGTTAAACCTATTGGAAATGCTTGTGGAAAACCACACTTTGAAAGAAATAAAATATTTTTAATCTTTTGAGTGAAATAAGTTGCGAATTTGAAGAGTACAAATCTGTATATTAGTATTTCAAGGTATGAAGCTATTAGTAATGTGCCTGTGGTGAGAGTCGGCCTTGTGTCCTGGCTGACTCTCGGCACGAGACTAAATGGTCGGACTTGCACTCTTGTGCTTTGTGTTATGTGTACAGCTATATTACATATGTGTACAGCTATATTACATATGTGTACAGCTATATTTCATATGTGTACAGCTATATTACATATGTGTACAGCTATAGTTCATATGTGTACAGCTATATTTCATATGTGTACAGCTATATTTCATATGTGTACAGCTATATTACATATGTGTACAGCTATATTACATATGTGTACAGCTATATTTCATATGTGTACAGCTATATTACATATGTGTACAGCTATATTACATATGTGTACAGCTATATTTCATATGTGTACAGCTATATTACATATGTGTACAGCTATAGTTCATATGTGTACAGCTATATTTCATATGTGTACAGCTATATTTCATATGTGTACAGCTATATTACATATGTGTACAGCTATATTACATATGTGTACAGCTATATTTCATATGTGTACAGCTATATTACATATGTGTACAGCTATATTACATATGTGTACAGCTATAGTTCATATGTGTACAGCTATATTTCATATGTGTACAGCTATATTTCATATGTGTACAGCTATATTACATATGTGTACAGCTATAGTTCATATGTGTACAGCTATATTTCATATGTGTACAGCTATATTTCATATGTGTACAGCTATATTACATATGTGTACAGCTATATTACATATGTGTACACCTATAGTTCATATGTGTACAGCTATATTTCATATGTGTACAGCTATATTTCATATATATTTTATATGCAAAAATACAGTGTTGTAAAAAATAAATGGACCACTCTACCATTTTGACCAATTTCAATAAATATGGAGTCGCATTTGATAGCCAATTCTTTGAAGTTGTACTTATTATACACCAAAATGAAGCTCTGAGTCTCTTCTATCCAGATGTGTTATTAAAAACTCATTTTAAATAGTTTACCACTAAAAATGCAGACGTGCGCTGCTTGTTAGCACAAAAACTGGAAATCTGTAATTTTTCGGTAACTAACACACTAAGTTTATTACAGTTTTAACTTAATAATTTTAATATAGTTCACAGCTAACTTCAACAAAATTAATTACAGTACATTTGAAGTAGTAAGCTACCTTAAATATACTTTCAGTTACATATTTGAATAGAGGAGTCTCCAAGCTTTATTCTGAAATACAATAAGTACAACTTCAAAGACTTGTTCAAAGACTTCAAAGACGTCATATTTATTGAAATTGGTCAAAATTTTAGGGGGGTTCCATAACTTCTCACATGACTTTACATATATCAACCTTGAATACAAGCTTCTTGTTGGTCGATATTTTGTGTGGAGCATAGAAAAGGGGTCTTTCCGGTTTCCTTTACAATTCAATACCTTGGAAAAGTATATCGCAGTTTTTGTTGGCAAAAAAATTCTAACTCAACCTGATAGTGTTGCGAGTAAGTAACCATATGTCTATTCTTATTATCAAAAACCTGTCATGAAATACATTCTAGTTTCATGGACAACTTTGAGAGATAAATTAAATGTAGATATTTACCTATGCAGATCTCTCCATCTGGACACAGATTGTAGAAACCATCACACTGATCTATACAGAGGTCAAATATATCTCCGGAGTCTCTCACAACTCTGCTACAGATGCCATTAGTACATTCCATGCTGTCTTTACACAGAAATCTACACTGTTTAGGGTTTCCTTCGCACTTAGCTGAGAGACCGGCGCAGTCACTGTCTAACTCACAGTCCCACCCTGCAGTGATGAACCAGAGCTAGCTTAGAGTAAAGCCTAGTACCTGGCAGCAAGACTTGCTACATTAGTTACAAATATGCAAGAATGTAATTTTTTGCTGACCCCAAGCTAGTAAAATTAATTTAAAACTCAACTGTGAGTTTACTGTAAGTTTAAAAGATTTGATTTCATTTTAAAGGAAAAAATATGAAGACGATACTAACTTGTTATCAAAAGATTAGTGAAGAAAACTCATGGATTGTTGATAATCTGACACTGCTGAGAGAAAACAATTTTTTGGCAGCTCTATAAATATTAGACTGAGATACCACAGAAGTAATTGTGGTTAAGTGCTTTTCCTTAATACTACCTACTTACTACTACTACCTACTACTAGTGCTTGTGATTCAACTTAGTGATTTAATGACTGTAGGTTGGTGTCCTAACCAGGGCAGTATCCACCTGTTTGAAAATGGTACTGCATGGAGAGTCCAAGAGGGGTACGGAGCGCCCACTTGGTGGGGGAGGGGGGTCCGGGGATTCTTCCCCGGAAATCTTTTTAGTATAACTAGTCAAAATGGTGCAAATCTAGCACACTGGGCTCCTGATGGGGCACATGTTCTAACAGAAAAGTTTACATTATAATCCCGTTTTCTAAATATAAAACTGCTTATTGAGATTGTCTTTAACAACGCTTATTAAAAATATAATGTGAATGGGAGCTGCTAAAGGGGTTGGCCGCAGCTAGCATGAGGTAGAATTATCACCGGATACAATGCTGAATGGTGTAGGAGATGAGTGGTCTCCTATGAAATAATTTAATTAAATAATATTATAAAGTTAAAAAGTAAAATTAATAGAGCAGCATGTTAAAAATAATGTACTTATACTATAGTCTAAAATACGGAGCAAGTAGTACCTAGTAGAATTAAGTTTGAGCTATGCATGTTACATTCATAGCTCAAACTTAATTTATTTCTATGAACAAAATCTTGTGTACATAAGCACTCATTTACCGTACAGGATGAAAATATCCGATGGATATAAAAATTCGCGATTTCGCGAACAGTCAACTCCGCGAATTATTAAATTCCGTGAATAATTAGTTCTATTTTTTATTACAAGAGAGAATAACTACTGCATCAAATTGAAAACTAGTCGCTAGGCTGGTTTTTAATATAACTATTAAACGTAGGTGAGTTCCAAAACATTTTAAAAATCATTGCCTAGGCTTTGAGCTAACACAATTGCCAATGCATCACATTTATTTACAAAATTATTCAAGGTTGTCACAAGATAGGCAGAACGGCGTCATAGCGAAAATAGCCACTAGGCAGAAGTACTAAACGTAGCCGAGTTCCAAAACTTCTTTAAAATCCTCGCCGGGGTTCGAGTTTTATTGCCATTGCAGCAAACTTTACAAAATTATTCAAGGTTTTTATAAGTAGTTCGGCTTGGCTTCATCATCGCAAAAAAGCTCTCCTAGTCTTTATACATTGAAATCAACTCCATCAATCTCGAATACCGAAGTTGAGGACGATCATGATTCTGATCTGGACATTCTGGTATGTATTTGATGTGCAGTGCAGATACGTTTTTCCATTATTACCTGCATTAGTTAATTCTTTTGTTTAAAAACTGATCGCTTTCATTAAATACTTCAGCTATTGTTTTTGTACTTCCTTGACACTTGTAAGATTTTTTTCTTTTTTGTGTTTACTGCAGATTGAGAATAAAACAACCTACTCCGATTACGAAAACTTGAGACAAGTAGTAATATTCATCAAGACAGGAATATTGGCAGAGAAGCAACCAGTCAACCTAGACCCCTTCATTGACAACAACTCCTTGATATCGCTGCAGCAAACATGATTAAATTATATATTTTATTTCATGTATAGATATATTATAATTTATTACAAACTTGAGTGTACAAATAAAATTTTACAAACGATGAATGGAGTAAATATAAACAGTTTAGTCTATATTGCGGTTGTCTAGAGCAATAAAATTAAACTGATACTCTTGATAAGTGAATACTAGCGTGTAATGGCGCTCTCTGACTAGTTATTTTAGTAATAGCAGCTCTACATCGCTGTCACTGTCTTGGGTAGATGTTAAAGGCGATTCTCTTGCTACTACATGGCTGGTAAGGAAGTTATCATCAGAACTCTCCTCGTAGCTTACTATTGCAAAGTTTTGCCGGCTGGCCAAAGATTTGTGCTCGTAAAGGCGTTTTAGCTCTTTTTTAAATCAGATATATTCTCCTCGTAAGTAGCTGCGGTCACTTCTATCTAAATTTCCAGACTTCCCTGAATGATTCGTGATCTTCTAAAAATGACATACACCACCCTTGCAATCATTGTTCTTCCGTGTATGATGAAAAATTTCTCTCACACTAAAACAAATAATGAATTGGTAGGGATGGAAAACATGAATATTGCGTTTTACCGAAAAACCAAAGTAAGATTCAACTAATTTAGTAAATGTGAAAAACTCATTACTTACCACAAACTGTTGGTTCATCAAAGGCCTCCAAATCTGTGAATATTCGTGAAAACCTCTGAACGCAACAAAGAATTTATAGCTTCGTACGATCCACCCGTAGTTGTAAGCTAAATAGAAAACGAAACGCGCAATGCGCGCAGCCGCGCATGCGTAAAATTAACTCTATTGCTAGACATAATAGAGTTAATTTTTCCTAGAGAGTGGCAGTTTTCAGCCGCGAATAAATTCATCCGCGAATATACATGAAAAGACAATTTTCGCGAAATATAACTCCGCGAATAAATTCATCCTGTACGGTACATATCTACTACTACAAAAAATACAACCATGTACAATTGTCTCTGTATTAAATGCTTGAAAGCATTCCTTTCGGTAGGGTCCAACGCTATAACGTTGCCGTGCGAGCTACCACAACGATTGTTTTTCTCTGTATATTCCAAGTATCATAAAAGTCTAAAAAGTTAACATCACTTTTATCATCTGAATTATTGTTATTCTAATCACACCAAAAAATCACTTACAATCGGAGAATCAAATAATATTTTATTTTATCGTTTTGAAAGTCGAGCCGATATTGACTGGTATTTCCAGCTTTTATTCTTTTCCAAGGAGGCGCGATTTCTATAGCACAAAGCAACGCCTTTCGGATTATCGTTTCATATCTTAATTTATCGACTAATATCTTGTTGATGATATTTAAAACTTACTAGCATTCATATCCTTTGTTTAACATTGCGAGACGGCGGCTTTATACTAAAATCGACGTAATTGCCGTTTCCCCACACAACCGATAAACGACATTTTGGCCATTTCCCCAGCCGAAGTGTTAAAATCAAGCAAAAATGATGTGAATTCCAGGATTTTTAGCCTCAAAAAATAGTACTGCCTTGGCAGTAGCTGCAGTATAGGAGGATACGGCCCTGGTCCTAACCCCTGAACCACGGCCACTCTCAGCTATTCCAATAAATCTAAATTTATACTTATCGACTTTAATAACTTTCTGTAAAATGTGGTGTTCCATATTAGAGATAACCAAATTCTTACCACACGGAGTGTCTGCTCTTGTTTCTCTCCTCTGGTAGCTGTGCAAAAGATCTAATCCTTTACTTCCTTCACACACTGGATCACCAGAGCTTGGATAGTCAGGGAGACAAGTCCTGAGCCTGACTGATATGCATGAACCACAAGTCTGGGAACACAGGCTCCACTCTCCCCACTCAGACCAGGCAGACGGCACTATAGGAAGGTTATCAAATATACATATTGAAAGGGCTGTGATTGGTGTAAAAAATCTTCAAGAGAACATTTTAAACAGAAAATATCTGTTTTATGCAATAAATCTGGGCCATTTTTTAATGTTTTATTAAACCTATTCTAGTGAGTTGTGTCAGATCTGATATCATCACCCTGAGACAGGTAAATACAGTACACCCATGACTTGGAAAGATAATTTGCTCGACATTTGCTTTATAGAAAACTATAATTGATTCAAAAATTTGACATATCGTATGCTGGAAGTTACTTTCTATGTAAACAGAGATGTTTGCTCTATTTCTACATCATATGTTGAACGATTAGTTAGTATGAAAAGTCGCAGATTGATTATTCTTCTAATAGACCTTACTATATATAAATAAACCTTGGTTACAGACACCGTACATTGCTCAATGCAATTAGCCAACAATCCAGATACTTCATTGTTCTGGAAGAATAGCATGTTTGTTAGATATAGCATTATCGATATAACATATTCGATATAGCATATTCAATATAACATATTTTATATAGCATATAATTAAGAAAGCATCCTCTTCCTACAAAGGTGCATCGCCATAGCAACATCATGTGCTACCATAGCAACATCATGTGCTACCATAGAGACTTAACACGTTAGGAAAGAGACATAATGCGCTACCATAGATACATCATGTGCTACCATAGATACATCCTGTGCTACCATAGAGACATAATGCACTACCATAGATACATAATGGGCTACCATAGAGACATAATGCGCTACCATAGATACATAATGCGCTACCAAAGATACATGATGGGCTACCATAGAGACATAATGGGCTACCATAGAGACATAATGCGCTATCATAGAGACATAATGGGCTACCATAGAAACATAATGGGCTACCAAAGATACATGATGGGCTACCATAGAGACATAATGGGCTACCATAGAGACATAATGCGCTATCATAGAGACATAATGGGCTACCATAGAAACATAATGGGCTACCATAGAGACATAATGGGCTACCATAGAGACATAATGGCCTACCATAGAGACATAATGCGCTATCATAGATACATAATGCGCTATCATAAATACTGTACATAATGCGCTACCTCAGACGTATAATTAATATTTCATCAAAGCATCACTGCTGCCACCAAATATTCATAAAGTTTCATCTTCAGAACCAAGGAATAATTTGCCAAGGAATTTTTATACAATGACTGCTTCTTTCTGGTCATAAATATGTGCATATGAAAATTATTTCAATTTTTCTACCATAAACTATTGCATCTTTTCAGTTGTCCACTCTTGCATTGCCAACTCTAGGCATGCAGTTCCCAGACTACTCAAATATTAAAATGGGCCATCCCTTGAAGTACATCATCAAAAACTCCAGTCCTTACGCGAGAACTAAACCAACACAAAGATGCAACCAAAATAATGTTGAGTTGGTTGAACTTGCAGAGTATTCCGAGTTCAAAAAAGCAAGCTGCATGACTTGTAAAAAATGTCATCAGCGCATGACTCCCTCGACAAATTACATCTAATAAGGCTGGTTTACATTATGACGCTGTTTGTCAGCGTTTCCCTTTCGGCGTTTATCGTCAATTATGTGAACCGTCAATTGATGGCTTTGTGGCGCAGATAGGTTTGTGATCGTGTGAACATGGTTATCATCGACATTCGCCAAAGTATAGTGGCACCAATGACCAAATACGGCAATATAGTGTGAACCAGCTTTTAATAACACCCGCTGACAGATATCCTTAATAACACCTGCTGACAGATATCCTTAATAACACCTGCTGACAGATATCCTTAATAACACCTGCTGACAGATATCCTTAATAACACCTGCTGACAGATATCCTTAATAACACCTGCTGACAGATATCCTTAATAACACCTGCTGACAGATACCACTAATAACACCTGCTCACAGGTATAATTAATAACACCTGCTGATAGTTATCATTAATAACACCTGGTAACAGCTATCATTAATAACACCCCGCTGACAGATATCATTAATAGCACCGGCTAAGAGATATCATTAATAACATCTGCTCACAGATATAATTAATAACACCTGCCGATAGTTATATTTAATAACACCTGCTGTCAGATATCATTAATAATACCTGCTGACAGATATCAGTAATAATGCCTTCTGACAGATATCATTAATAACACTTGCTGACAGATATCATTAATAACACCTGCTGACAGATATCATTAATAACACTTGCTGACAGATATCATTAATAACACATGCTGACACATATCATTAATAACACCTGCTGACAGATAGCATTAATAACACCTGCTGACAAATATCATTAATAACACCTGCTGACAGATATCATTAATAACAGCTGCTGACAGATATCATTAATAAGACCTGATGACAGATATCATTAATAACACTTGCTGACAGATATTGTTAATAACACCTGCTGACAAATATCATTAATAACACCTGCTGACAGATATTATTAATAACACCTGCTGACAGATATTATTAATAACACCTGCTGACAGATATCATTAATAACACATGCTGACACATATCATTAATAACACCTGCTGACAGATATCATTAATAAGACCTGATGACAGATATTATTAATAACACTTGCTGACAGATATCATTAATAACACCTGCTGACAGATATTATTAATAACACCTGCTGACAGATATCATTAATAACAACTGCTGACAGATATCATTAATAACATGTGCTGACACATATCATTAATAACACCTGCTGTCAGATATCATTAATAACACCTGCTGACAGATATCATTAATAACACCTGCTGACAGATATCATTAATAACACCTGCTGACAGATATCATAAATAACACCTGCTGACAGATATCATTAATAACACCTGCTGACAGATATTATTAATAACACCTGCTGACAGATATCATTAATAACACCTGCTGACAGATATCATTAATAACACCTGCTGACAGATATCATTAATAACACCTGCTGACAGATATCATTAATAACACCTGCTGACAGATCATTAGCGGTGAATGTTTTTTAAAGTGATTAATGAGCAATGCCTGCTGATCATTACAAAGACTGCCAACTGATGAATGAGGTTGGGTTTGTGTTTGCTAAACTACATATCAACAAATTATGTCTGTACAAAAATGTCGTTCAAAAACTATTTCTATGACAAAATTCAACCAGTGCCAAGTAAAAGATTTTTTCTTGAACCAAAAAAAAAACACTCCATGCAATCTTTGCCATTTCCTCGTAAATCGGCTTTATTTTTTGAAAGACAAAGCAACTCACAATTTATTCTCTGTTGTACTTGAACACTTGTCAACAGTCAATCAAGCAGCCATAATAAAAAAGGTCTCTATAAGATTTAATCTTTTTATCTAATATTAAATTCAGTATTAATATTAGATGAGTAAGAGATCTCTTTAGTTGCAAAACCATCTAACTCTTAAAAACATTTAAAAGTTAGCCTGGGCATATCTATGCATTTCCTAGAGATTTGACTTTCTTTGCAAATAAGCTCGTAAAAATACTGCCTTCCTTAAGAAAAAGTAGGGGCAACTGCCATTATTAAATGTTGACTTGAAATAAAATTTACATTACAGTTATTTGGTAACAAATGGTTCACCATGTCTTACTCTGTTGTGTTGTAGGCGCAAAATATGTGGAAAGGTGATCACAAGCTATTCAAAACTCAAAAACAAACAGTTAATCACAGCCATCACAAAAACAGTAAGTTAGAATCCCTTATTTTGGTGATGTAATCAACTCGGCGTGGTTTTTGTTTTGAGTAAAAGGCTCAATATAAAGCAGATGGCTGCACTAGCTGTATGACAAAAACTTTGGGTTCTACCAGAAAACCCTTATCTGTCCTAAGACTCAATAACTAAACCTACAACACGGCAAAGTAAGACATGGTAAACCTTTTGACACCAAATAACTGTAATGTAAACTTTGTTGCAAGTCAGCCTTTAAGCAAGATGAATAAGAGGTGAAAGGTTAGTAATAACCTGGACAAGGAGGCAGCTCAGCCTTGATGACTTTGGTATCATTTCCAGCGCAGGTCTCTCCTCCATTGCGAGGCGCAGGCATGGAGCAACGTCTTCTATACCTAGTTATCGAGTCGTTACCACAAGTCTCTGATGATTGGCTGTACTGATTCCAGCTTGACCAATGACCATCAACTGTAGTTAAAACAATCAAAGTCGCAGGCACTGCACAATTGCATAACTGTTTTTAATTGGAATAGGAAATGATTATTTGAATGGCCTTTAAGCGTTCAGCACAGGTCTTCCTTGACATTGTCCACAACTTCATCAACTGTCGAGAGATATATAGTATGTAGTATTGAATATCGCATTACTTTATGAACAAATGGAAAAAACTAGCTTGTTCATACAAGATATAACTTTCTATATTAATAGATCATTTTTTGTACTTGTGTTAATACACATGTGTGTTAACACATGAGTGTTAACAAGCATGTTCCTTTGTCGCTGTGTGTGCAAATGTGTACGTGTGCTAGGTAAAATACAACGGATGCTAGTATTTGGTAATACAGAGAGTAAGCGCAACTGCCTCTGATGACACCACTGTTACCAAGAGTTATCTGCTCATGCTCACTTAGAAAACTTTTGAACCGTTTGGGTAATGACTGTAAACATTTATAGTTATTCCTCAAGCATGATTTGGACCAAATTCAAGTAGCATTTTACTTGCATGAAGTTCAAGTCATTATGAACCATTAAGAGACCGATAAAAGCATTTCCTTAAAAGCACATTCAATGCTTATTAACTGTAACACTTCCATAGGATACAGGATGTTTTTAGCTGCTAAAGAGGTATTTTGTCTGCACTGTATAACTTATTTTTGCATTACTTAGTGCTGCACTAGTTAGTGCTGATTTACTTAGTGCTGCACTACTTAGTGCTGCATTGTTTATTGCTACATTACATAATTTTTTCATTTCTCATTGATGTATTATGCAAGATATTTTTGCTTGCTAGGTATGATGGTTCACTAAGTTATTATGTCAGGAAAGTTTGTTGTTGCAGAGTTGATTCTCCATACAAAACAACAGATTATCTTAGAAGTAACTTTGCTTTACAACAGAATCACTTTCTTGCCCATTCATCTTTATTTTTGGCTCACTATTTGAAATTTTTTATGTTTTACATTATAATTTTTTACAGTAAAACTTTTTCAACTTTTATACCACCTCTGTTATATTAAAGGTAAAGTACCTGCTACCTAGTGCCACTGTCACTGTTATGTGAAGCTTCCTACAAGAGTACTTGCTACCTAGTGCCACTGTCATGGTTATGTGTAGCTTCTTACAAGAGTACCTGCTATCTAGTGCCATTGTCACTGTTATGTGTAGCTATCTACAAAATTACCTGCTATCTAGTGTCATTGTCACTGTTATGTGTAGCTATCTACAAAAGTACCTGCTATCCAGTGCCATTGTCACTGTTATGTGTAGCTATTTACAAAAGTACCTGCTTTGACTACGCCGATAAATAGCTATTGAAACTTGTTACAGAGTTAGGCCTTGAATAGCTAGAAAAGCCTTAAAAATAGTTGCTGTAAAACCTCTATTTGAGCATGACCTTTATTTGAACGCCACCTCTAATAGAACGCCATTAAAGGGAATGGTTGAAAAATACGGTGCCATGGCGCTCAAATAGAGGTCTTACAGTAATATGAACTGCTGCCAGAAGCTGTCATACTTTTAGCTGATTGAGTAGCTGCTTTACTTGTGATGAATAAGTAAAAGAGTGTCTGTTTGGAACAATAATATTCTACTTATGAGTTCAGTGGAAGGAGTCAGTAGAGTTTGTGGTGAACGTAAAATTTGAGCAAAGACTAAGAAATGTGCTAAACGAAGTCTCTGAAGAAGATGGATACATTCAAGGTTAAAAAGGTTGCTTGAATTTCTCTGAGGATCTAAAATTTTAACTACAGGATTTTCAACTACTACTGAGAGTCGAGGAGATATTAGCTAAAGATTATTTATACAATGACATGTTTTTAGTCATAAGTATATATAGGAGGTTTTTTCCAGTATATATGCATGCAATCTGTTAACTACAGACCAAACACTCAAGCCGTTTGGTTCTGCTTCTCTTTTGGTAGTGCTGCACAATATCTTTGCATGTACATTTGATTATCTGGTCTCTAAATATATTGAATATCAAAAGATATCGAACATCGGAATTGTCTTCTTTCGATATATAGTGTTAGACTAACATGAACGATATGAGAGGATATTGGTTAATATCAGTTGAAAAACAGGAGTTGTCTCCTCTTTACAGTAAGAAGAATGGACAACTGCAGTTTTGCAGAATGAAATAAGTCGATATTTCGATGAAATATTGGCTTCGATATTCATATCGATTTGAAAACTGACCCAATATAAAATCATCCACTGGAATATATCGTCACATCAAATTATATCGCTTTATTGTGCGGCACTATCTTTTCGTGTTTATCTCTGAGCTACATAAAAGTAACAACGGGTAACTCTACATAGAAGTAACACTAAGTAACTCTACATAGAAGTGGCACTAGGTAAATTTAAATTTACATAGAAGTAACACTGGGCAAATCTACATAGAAGTGTCACTGGGCAACTCTACATAGAAGTAACAGTGGGTAACTCTACATAGAAGTAACACTGGGTAACTCTACATAAAAGTAACCCTGAGCAACTCTACATAGAAGTAATACTGATAACTCTACATAGGAGTAGCACTGGATAACTCTACATAGAACACACATGAGAGTTGAAGTTTGATATAGCCCCAGCTAGTGCATTCTTTGTGCTAAAGCGATTTACCTGTAGCGTTTCTACACACATAGCCGTGGTAGATCTCGGATGGAGTTTCCTCTGCATACTCGCCATCTTGGGGCCAATACTGGAAATTATCAGGTATTTCATATTCATCGGCTTGCATTACACGCCTCAAAACATAGAACTCAAATTCCTCTGATTGGTGGACACCAGATAAAACAAGCATCAGAACATCATCTACAAGATGGAGTGTCGGTGAAAGCGGGTTGTGACTTTGGTTCAGTCCATATTCTATACTGAGTCACCTTATATTCAGAAATGGTGCTTATGTAACTATTACAAAGTTTTCATGCAGCAATTCTGTTGCAACACCTGGATGAGCCAGTAACAAAGCACTAAACTGGGCCAACAAGCAGATTATGTTTGCATTGTTCATTATAGTAGAGGATAGTTGTGTGACGCCATATATCTGCTTATGAAGCACACAGACAGGAGCTATGCCATATACATGTATTTGTTTATGAAGTACGCAGACAGGTGCTATGCCATATATCTGCTTATGAAGTACACAGACAGGTACTATGCCATATATCTGCTTATGAAGCACATAGACAGGTGATATGACATATATCTGCTTATGAAGCACACAGACAGGTTCTATGCTGTATATCTGCTTATGAAGTACACAGGCAGGTGCTATGCCATATATCTGCTTATGAAGTACACAGACAGGTACTATGCCATATATCTGCTTATGAAGCACATAGACAGGTGATATGACATATATCTGCTTGTGAAGCACACAGACAGGTTCTATGCTGTATATTTGCTTATGAAGGATACGGATAATTGCTATGCCATATATTTGCTTATGAAGCACATGGACAGGTGCTATGCCAGATATCTGCTTGTGAAGGATATGGACAGGTGCTATGCCAGATATCTGCTTATGAAGCACACGGACAGGTGTTGACATGGCTGTTCCAATTCCAAACAGTGACACTGAATCTCAACAGAATGATAGCAATATGGGTGTATCCGTGATGGCATTGCAGCACTATACGGGGTGCGCCGCTACACTATTGCTGAATGAAAACTTAGTCTATGAAGAGACAGACGGTAGATGATGTCAAATACATTAGTCATATTGATGTAATTTGTCATCATACATTACTCTGTGTATTTTGTATGATTTGTATTTTCAAGTTTGAGCTAGTAACTAATGACAAAACTACAACTAATAACCAATTACCAGGACATATTACAACCAGAAGATGTTAATAAAGTTTTTCTGTTTGGATGAACTACATTCCATAAAGTATCACCTATAAAGAACCCATGCTATGTCAATGGAGATATCTTATTACACGCACGGCTGGAGAATAGAGTTACAAGCACGGTTTGAATGCTATGCCCCTGTTCCTAAAGCCTATTTTACTAAGCAGTAGGTAAATATGGAATAACATTGCGTGCTACCAGCCACAGCATGCTGCCAGCCAACAGTGCTACCAGCTTACAGTGGGCTGCCAGTACACAGCGTACTGCCAGCACGTAGCTTACTGCCAGCCCACAGCATGCTGCCGGCCCACAGTGTGCTGCCAGCCTTTTTATATTTTAAGAATGCAGATGTATCATTCTCATTTTATAAGCTGCTAAAACATAATCCTTTTATATTCTACTGCAATACTAAACACTTTATATTCTACTGTAATACTAAACACTTTATATTCTACTGTAATACTAAACACTTTATATTCTACTGTAATACTAAACACTTTATATTCTACTGTAATACTAAACACTTTATATTCTACTGCAATACTAAACACTTTATATTCTACTGTAATACTAAACACTTTATATTCTACTGCAATACTAAACACTTTATATTCTACTGTAATACTAAACACTTTATATTCTACTGCAATACTAAACACTTTATATTCTACTGTAATACTAAACACTTTATATTCTACTGCAATACTAAACACTTTATATTCTACTGTAATACTAAACACTTTATATTCTACTGCAATACTAAACACTTTATATTCTACTGTAATACTAAACACTTTATATTCTACTGCAATACTAAACACTTTATATTCTACTGCAATACTAAACACTTTATATTCTACTGTAATACTAAACACTTTATATTCTACTGCAATACTAAACACTTTATATTCTACTGCAATACTAAACACTTTATATTCTACTGTAATACTAAACACTTTATATTCTACTGTAATACTAAACACTTTATATTCTACTGCAATACTAAACACTTTATATTTTACTGCAATACTAAACACTTTATATTCTACTGCAATACTAAACACTTTATATTCTACTGTAATACTAAACACTTTATATTCTACTGCAATACTAAACACTTTATATTCTACTGCAATACTAAACACTTTATATTCTACTGTAATACTAAACACTTTATATTCTACTGCAATACTAAACACTTTATATTCTACTGCAATACTAAACACTTTATATTCTACTGTAATACTAAACACCTTATATTCTACTGCAATACTAAACACTTTATATTCTACTGTAATACTAAACACTTTATATTCTACTGCAATACTAAACACTTTATATTCTACTGCAATACTAAACACTTTATATTCTACTGCAATACTAAACACTTTATATTCTACTGCAATACTAAACACCTTATATTCTACTGCAATACTAAACACTTTATATTCTACTGCAATACTAAACACTTTATATTCTACTGCAATACTAAACACTTTATATTCTACTGCAATACTAAACACTTTATATTCTACTGCAATACTAAACACTTTATATTCTACTGTAATACTAAACACTTTATATTCTACTGCAATACTAAACACTTTATATTCTACTGTAATACTAAACACTTTATATTCTACTGTAATACTAAACACTTTATATTCTACTGCAATACTAAACAATTTATATTCTACTGTAATACTAAACACTTTATATTCTACTGCAATACTAAACACTTTATATTCTACTGCAATACTAAACACTTTATATTCTACTGCAATACTAAACACTTTATATTCTACTGCAATACTAAACACTTTATATTCTACTGCAATACTAAACACTTTATGTTCTACTGTAATACTAAACACTTTATATTCTACTGTAATACTAAACACTTTATATTCTACTGCAATACTAAACACTTTATATTCTACTGCAATACTAAACACTTTATATTCTACTGCAATACTAAACACTTTATATTCTACTGCAATACTAAACACTTTATGTTCTACTGTAATACGAAACACTTTATATTCTACTGTAATACTAAACACTTTATATTCTACTGCAATACTAAACACTTTATATTCTACTGTAATACTAAACACTTTATATTCTACTGCAATACTAAACACTTTATATTCTACTGTAATACTAAACACTTTATATTCTACTGCAATACTAAACACTTTATATTCTACTGTAATACTAAACACCTTATATTCTACTGCAATACTAAACACTTTATATTCTACTGTAATACTAAACACTTTATATTCTACTGCAATACTAAACACTTTATATTCTACTGCAATACTAAACACTTTATATTCTACTGCAATACTAAACACTTTATATTCTACTGCAATACTAAACACTTTATATTCTACTGCAATACTAAACACTTTATATTCTACTGTAATACTAAACACTTTATATTCTACTGCAATACTAAACACTTTATATTCTACTGCAATACTAAACACTTTATATTCTACTGCAATACTAAACACTTTATATTCTACTGCAATACTAAACACTTTATGTTCTACTGTAATACTAAACACTTTATATTCTACTGCAATACTAAACACTTTATATTCTACTGCAATACTAAACACTTTATATTCTACTGCAATACTAAACACTTTATATTCTACTGTAATACTAAACACTTTATATTCTACTGTAATACTAAACACTTTATATTCTACTGCAATACTAAACACTTTATATTCTACTGTAATACTAAACACTTTATATTCTACTGCAATACTAAACACTTTATATTCTACAGCAATACTAAACACTTTATATTCTACTGCAATACTAAACACTTTATATTCTACAGCAATACTAAACACTTTATATTCTACTGCAATACTAAACACTTTATATTCTACTGCAATACTAAACACTTTATATTCTACTGCAATACTAAACACTTTATATTCTACTGCAATACTAAACACTTTATATTCTACTGTAATACTAAACACTTTATATTCTACTGTAATACTAAACACTTTATATTCTACTGCAATACTAAACACTTTATATTCTACTGTAATACTAAACACTTTATATTCTACTGCAATACTAAACACTTTATATTCTACTGCAATACTAAACACTTTATATTCTACTGTAATACTAAACACTTTATATTCTACTGTAATACTAAACACTTTATATTCTACTGTAATACTAAACACTTTATATTCTACTGCAATACTAAACACTTTATATTCTACTGTAATACTAAACACTTTATATTCTACTGTAATACTAAACACTTTATATTCTACTGCAATACTAAACACTTTATATTCTACTGCAATACTAAACACTTTATATTCTACTGTAATACTAAACACTTTATATTCTACTGCAATACTAAACACTTTATATTCTACTGTAATACTAAACACTTTATATTCTACTGTAATACTAAACACTTTATATTCTACTGTAATACTAAACACTTTATATTTTACTGCAATACTAAACACTTTATATTCTACTGCAATACTAAACACTTTATATTCTACTGCAATACTAAACACTTTATATTCTACTGCAATACTAAACACTTTATATTCTACTGCAATACTAAACACTTTATATTCTACTGTAATACTAAACACTTTATATTCTACTGCAATACTAAACACTTTATATTCTACTGCAATACTAAACACTTTATATTCTACTGTAATACTAAACACTTTATATTCTACTGCAATACTAAACACTTTATATTCTACTGCAATACTAAACACTTTATATTCTACTGTAATACTAAACACTTTATATTCTACTGCAATACTAAACACTTTATATTCTACTGCAATACTAAACACTTTATATTCTACTGCAATACTAAACACTTTATATTCTACTGCAATACTAAACACTTTATATTCTACTGTAATACTAAACACTTTATATTCTACTGTAATACTAAACACTTTATATTTTACTGCAATACTAAACACTTTATATTCTACTGCAATACTAAACACTTTATATTCTACTGCAATACTAAACACTTTATATTCTACTGTAATACTAAACACTTTATATTCTACTGTAATACTAAACACTTTATATTCTACTGTAATACTAAACACTTTATATTTTACTGCAATACTAAACACTTTATATTCTACTGCAATACTAAACACTTTATATTCTACTGCAATACTAAACACTTTATATTTTACTGCAATACTAAACACTTTATATTCTACTGCAATACTAAACACTTTATATTCTACTGCAATACTAAACACTTTATATTCTACTGCAATACTAAACACTTTATATTCTACTGCAATACTAAACACTTTATATTCTACTGCAATACTAAACACTTTATATTCTACTGCAATACTAAACACTTTATATTCTACTGCAATACTAAACACTTTATATTCTACTGCAATACTAAACACTTTATATTCTACTGCAATACTAAACACTTTATATTCTACTGCAATACTAAACACTTTATATTCTACTGCAATACTAAACACTTTATATTCTACTGTAATACTAAACACTTTATATTCTACTGTAATACTAAACACTTTATATTCTACTGCAATACTAAACACTTTATATTCTACTGTAATACTAAACACTTTATATTCTACTGCAATACTAAACACTTTATATTCTACTGTAATACTAAACACTTTATATTCTACTGTAATACTAAACACTTTATATTCTACTGCAATACTAAACACTTTATATTCTACTGTAATACTAAACACTTTATATTCTACTGTAATACTAAACACTTTATATTCTACTGCAATACTAAACACTTTATATTCTACTGTAATACTAAACACTTTATATTCTACTGCAATACTAAACACTTTATATTCTACTGTAATACTAAACACTTTATATTCTACTGCAATACTAAACACTTTATATTCTACTGTAATACTAAACACTTTATATTCTACTGTAATACTAAACACTTTATATTCTACTGCAATACTAAACACTTTATATTCTACTGTAATACTAAACACTTTATATTTTACTGCAATACTAAACACTTTATATTCTACTGCAATACTAAACACTTTATATTCTACTGCAATACTAAACACTTTATATTCTACTGTAATACTAAACACTTTATATTCTACTGTAATACTAAACACTTTATATTCTACTGTAATACTAAACACTTTATATTTTACTGCAATACTAAACACTTTATATTCTACTGCAATACTAAACACTTTATATTCTACTGCAATACTAAACACTTTATATTTTACTGCAATACTAAACACTTTATATTCTACTGCAATACTAAACACTTTATATTCTACTGCAATACTAAACACTTTATATTCTACTGCAATACTAAACACTTTATATTCTACTGCAATACTAAACACTTTATATTCTACTGCAATACTAAACACTTTATATTCTACTGCAATACTAAACACTTTATATTCTACTGCAATACTAAACACTTTATATTCTACTGCAATACTAAACACTTTATATTCTCCTACAATACTAAACACTTTATATTCTACTGCAATACTAAACACTTTATATTCTACTGCAATACTAAACACTTTATATTCTACTGCAATACTAAACACTTTATATTCTACTGCAATACTAAACACTTTATATTCTACTGCAATACTAAACACTTTATATTCTACTGCAATACTAAACACTTTATATTCTACTGCAATACTAAACACTTTATATTTTACTGCAATACTAAACACTTTATATTCTACTGTAATACTAAACACTTTATATTCTACTGCAATACTAAACACTTTATATTCTACTGTAATACTAAACACTTTATATTCTACTGCAATACTAAACACTTTATATTCTACTGTAATACTAAACACTTTATATTCTACTGTAATACTAAACACTTTATATTCTACTGCAATACTAAACACTTTATATTCTACTGTAATACTAAACAATTTATATTCTACTGCAATACTAAACACTTTATATTCTACTGTAATACTAAACACTTTATATTCTACTGCAATACTAAACACTTTATATTCTACTGCAATACTAAACACTTTATATTCTACTGTAATACTAAACACTTTATATTCTACTGCAATACTAAACACTTTATATTCTACTGCAATACTAAACACTTTATATTCTACTGTAATACTAAACACTTTATATTCTACTGTAATACTAAACACTTTATATTCTACTGCAATACTAAACACTTTATATTCTACTGTAATACTAAACACTTTATATTCTACTGTAATACTAAACACTTTATATTCTACTGTAATACTAAACACTTTATATTCTACTGTAATACTAAACACTTTATATTCTACTGTAATACTAAACACTTTATATTCTACTGCAATACTAAACACTTTATATTCTACTGTAATACTAAACACTTTATATTCTACTGCAATACTAAACACTTTATATTTTACTGCAATACTAAACACTTTATATTCTACTGCAATACTAAACACTTTATATTCTACTGTAATACTAAACACTTTATATTCTACTGCAATACTAAACACTTTATATTCTACTGTAATACTAAACACTTTATATTCTACTGCAATACTAAACACTTTATATTCTACTGTAATACTAAACACTTTATATTCTACTGTAATACTAAACACTTTATATTCTACTGCAATACTAAACACTTTATATTCTACTGTAATACTAAACACTTTATATTCTACTGTAATACTAAACACTTTATATTCTACTGTAATACTAAACACTTTATATTCTACTGCAATACTAAACACTTTATATTCTACTGCAATACTAAACACTTTATATTCTACTGTAATACTAAACACTTTATATTCTACTGTAATACTAAACACTTTATATTCTACTGCAATACTAAACACTTTATATTCTACTGTAATACTAAACACTTTATATTCTACTGTAATACTAAACACTTTATATTCTACTGTAATACTAAACACTTTATATTCTACTGCAATACTAAACACTTTATATTCTACTGCAATACTAAACACTTTATATTCTACTGTAATACTAAACACTTTATATTCTACTGCAATACTAAACACTTTATATTCTACTGCAATACTAAACACTTTATATTCTACTGTAATACTAAACACTTTATATTCTACTGCAATACTAAACACTTTATATTCTACTGTAATACTAAACACTTTATATTCTACTGCAATACTAAACACTTTATATTCTACTGCAATACTAAACACTTTATATTCTACAGCAATACTAAACACTTTATATTCTACTGCAATACTAAACACTTTATATTCTACTGCAATACTAAACACTTTATATTCTACTGTAATACTAAACACTTTATATTCTACTGTAATACTAAACACTTTATATTCTACTGCAATACTAAACACTTTATATTCTACTGCAATACTAAACACTTTATATTCTACTGTAATACTAAACACTTTATATTCTACTGCAATACTAAACACTTTATATTCTACTGTAATACTAAAGCACATCTTTTTATATTTTAAACACATTTTGTTTCAAGCTTATTGTCTTATTTCAAGTAAAAAATCAAAATTCTAGTTTTGTAGAATTTTGTAGAAACAGCCGGAAGATTTGTCACAACCAGCAATCAGCTTAATGAATGAGTGAGACATTACCCAGTTGATATTGAAGGTTACCTAAAGGTCTCAGAATGTTTGACTCTGAAGGTCACCTAAAAGGTCTCAGAAAATTTTGAGGCCGAGTTCTGGCTTTACCTTACGAAATCACAAATCATCGTAGGTATCCTTACTGCACTCTTCTGGTTCAGCAGGCGTTTAAAGCAAACACGGCGTGTAAGGTTAACTTACATCTGCTTGGAAAGGCTTTAATTAGCTCTGATCCAGACTGATTGACTGTCCAATAAGCACCCAAATAATAAGGGCGAAAGTTTGGGGGTCTTAGCTCGGCATCGTTGGTGTCCCCTGAAATGACTTGCTCTGGAGACCAAGTCATTATAATTCCAGATTCCATTGAGACATCGACGCATCCAATAGTATACTAGAAAGAAGAGTACAGTAAAACTTAGTTTAAAAACAAGTCAGTAATTCTTAGCGTCGAGCAACCATTGGAGGGAAATCTGAGCGATGATAAAGACAGTTCTCACAGCTAGAACACTCAAATCTTTACTTGTGAAAATCTGAAAATTTTGTAAAAAAGAACAAATTTTGTTTTGAGGTGCAAAATATTATTCAAAGCATCACATCAGGAGCTTAAAATATCTTGAAAATCAGTTGATAAGATCAAAGTTTGACTTCACAAGTTTTTGTTCTAAAAGTGCTCAACTAACATAATATGTTAGTTATGAGATATTATGTTACTCATAACTAACATATGTTAGTTATCAATATCATATGTTAGTTATGACTTGTAAAGTTTTGGTGCGAGTTTGGTTATTGTTTTTGAATATTATTACAATATAATATTGTTCTAGCGTAATATTATAATATATTATTACAATACTATTCTAATATAATATTGTTATAATAATAATAGTTATCATTGTTTTATGCCTTTTTTCTTTTAAATTGAAATAAATTTTAATAAAACCAGTGCAAGTAGTAGTATTAGTAATAAAAAGTTACTTCAAGTTAAAACAGATAGTAATACTAAAGCATGACAAAACACATGTAGATCGTTTAAAACTCTCCACAGCTGTCTGTGGTTACTGTGAAGAAAAAAAGTGAAAAAATAAGAAAAAAATCACAACTGATCATGATAAATGGTAAATAAATATAAACTTTGAAAAAAATTCATATGTATAAACAAAAATTTCATATATAAATAAACTACAGTAGTTTGTAGCTCTTGTAGACCTCTTGTATTTATAGTATTAGACTATACATCTATAGTTGTTGGCTATATACCTATAGTTGTATACTTTCTATCTATAGTTGTAGACTATACATCTATAGTTGAATATTATATATCTACGTGTACAACTTCGTAGGGTGTCAGGGAGTCAGGGTGTCCAAATGGTAGCGCCTTCGACTGTCAATCATGGGGTTGATGGTTCAGAGTCCTGCTTAATGCCGATCTGACAAAAAGCTCTCAGCATTTTTTCAACCAGCAAATTGCTGGGTCTTTTGGATCTAGACCATAACTTGAAGGCCGTAAAAACGTTTTTAAACTATGGAATAAAATACAATAAAACATGATTTGTTTATAAAAATGATTTAATAAAAAAAACAAGTTTTCAGGAAGGTAACATAAGCCAGTAGCCATCAACATCACTGGTAAAGGAGTACTGACAGCTTTACAAAGGCTGCAACTGCTAAAAGAGTACCTGTGGCAGCTTTATGAAAGCTTCCACTGGTCAAGGAATAGCAGCGGCAGTTTTACAAAGGCTGACACTGCTAAAGGAGTACCAGTGACATCTTCACTAAAGCTGACACTGGCAAAGAAGTACCAGTGACAGCTTAACCAAATTCTGACACTGATAAAGGAGTGCCTGTGACAGCTTTACAAAGGCTGACACTGATAAAGGAGTATCTGTGACAGCTTTACAAAGGCTGACACTGATAAAGGAGTACCTGTGACAGCGTTACAAAGGCTGACACTACTAAAGGAGTACCTGTGACAGCTTTACAAAGGCTGCCACTAGTAAGGAGTACCTGTGACAGCTTCACAAAGGCTGAAACTGATAAAGGAGTACCAGTGACAGCTTTACAAAGGCTGACATTGGTTGAGACTATTGGCCCTACTAGCACCTGTTGATTTACCCTCTGAGTTTTGCTTTATAGGAGCAGTAAAAGAGCCTTAGCCCATCACTGTCAATATAACAATAGTTCTATGCATTTACCTCAAGCCTTAATTCAAGGATAGGCTTAATAAGATGCTTGACTCCCATTTTAAAGCTCCATGAGCTGCGATCATCCTGGTTTTTCACATGTATTGTGAATAGAGCATCATTTTCCGCGTAATCTTCTAGCCAGAGAATTCGCTTGCTAAACAGGCTCAACGGATCAGGGAGCAGATCCATAAGTGAGAACGGTGCGTTGTCTTCTAGAACTGTTCCGCCTGCAGGTGATAGGTGAACACTGGAGATAAGTCTAATCTACTGGAGATAAGTCTAATCTACTGGGGATAAGTCTAATCTACTGGAGATAAGTCTAATCTACTGGAGATAAGTCTAATCTACTGGAGATAAGTCTAATCTACTGGGGATAAATCTAATCTACTGGAGATAAGTCTAATCTACTGGAGATAAGTCTAATCTACTGGAGATAAGTCTAATCTACTGGAGATAAGTCTAATCTACTGGAGATAAGTCTAATCTACTGGAGATAAGTCTAATCTACTGTCAAGCATTCTACACTAGCAGACTTGCAAGTTGAAAGACAAGTTGTCTCTTTATGTTTAGTTTCTTTCTTTAAGGTCCATTTTAGTAACTCTTTAAAACCTTTTTAAACTCTTTAGTGACTCTTTAAAACCTTTTTAAACTCTTTAGTAGCTCTTTAAGACTTAGAGTAAAGATTTCTAGCCAACCTAAACTCAGTATAGAAAACTGTATTTCAAGAGAAACTTCAGGCAGAAATTAATTTGATGGAAAAGATGAAAAGACTTTTTAATGAAAGGGAATAAAGCAGTCAGTGCTTAAGAATCCTAAACAATTCACTGCAAAATTGATCAAAATATTAGATAAAATAAAACGAATAATATACTCTATAGAGCGAATATCTTCCATTGGTTATCAGCAGAACTTTTTCACCGATTTACGCCATTATATTGACCTAAATACATATATATATATATATATATATATATATTAGCCTAAATATGTCTATAATGACCTAAATATGTCTATATTGAGAGCATTATAAAAATACTTATAACATGTTTATGTTGACCTAAATATGCCCATACTGACCTATATATGTCTATATTGACCCAAATGTGTCTATATTGAGCTAACAATGTATATATTAAACTAAATATGGATATATTAGACTAAATAGGAATATATTAGACTAAATATAGATATCCTACACTAAACATGCCTATATCAAACTAAGCATAGATATATCAAGTTGAACAAGTGTATATTAAACTAAATATGGATATATTAAAGTTAAAATGACTATATTAAACTCCAGAGTGAATTTAAATTAAAACAAGTGTAACATATAGCTCATATAACTAACTATAAAAGAGCAACGACTACTAATAATGAGAAAATGTTACATATACTTTTCCTGTAGCATTATCAATAGAAAGAACAAATGTTGCCAATTTAGTTTAAATAAATCCAAGCATTTGTCATTAGTTTGTCTGTCATTCATGTGTCTAACTATAGCAATAAAATCATAGAAATGAAAAATTCGCTTCACACTGTTTTTGAACTCGGAACCTCTGTAGACAGTCTGTTTTACAATAGAATAATTGTGGTCATACAACTAAAATACGCATGTTTGAAGTGTTAGTAAAATACTATTAGGTAATACTAGCAGCTTGAACATCATGATTGATTGCGTAAGAGATCATGACGCGTAAAGTAATGATAAGCACAATTTTATAATAGCAGTTTTACTACCATATAAGGTAATTACTACCATATAAGGTAATTATAGCTAACTTAAGTTACTAGGTCAAGTCACTCTTGAGCCATTGGTTAAAGAAAATTAGGCAATAGCAACTACATTACCTGCCACTGTTTATAAACTGCTTATTGTTACCCACGCAACGCCGGCCTTTTATCTAGTATATCATATCTGTGTTCTGGACTATGTTAGACCATCAAAATGATCACAAATTGTCCCTAACTTTGCCAATACTGTCAATCCTTGACTATCTGAAACTATAATTTTTTTTAAACTCGATTTTTAACTGAAGGTTTGAAAGTGGATGTGATGGTAACAAACTTTGTATAAATCAGGAGCCTTCATGTATTCTTATAAATGTTTAGTACACTTTTGCATTGGTCTTGGAGAAGGTCGGTAAAAACACAAAATATTCCTGTTATTGTCTATTACTCTTGTTATTGTGATCATTCTTATTGTTGTTATTGTTGTCTTCCCAACTCAAACACTCACTGCTATGGCGATAAAAAAAATTTGCCAGAAGCTTTTTTTATTCTGTTAAACAAAGCTTATAATTTCTGTCACCAAAACAAATGTTACTCTAAATATAAGTGTATTTACATTGTTATTGCAACTAACTTTTTAAGTTGGCATTTTTACAAAATGTAGGTCTATCACATGTCAATGCTTACGAGAGTGACTGATACTCTGTTGCTATTGGTAACAACTGTGAAGGATGAAAAACTCTGCATTTGTTTAACAAAACTTGTAGAAATAATAGGAAAACAACTCCAAATCTTTAAAATTCAGACGCATATCCAAATCATCCAATCAACATCAATGACATTTGAAGTTGCTCAAAACATAAAAAAAGCCAACTCTTGCATACTAGCGCTACAAGCGCTTCAATACCTCTTGTCTCGTTTCATACACTTGGGCATCGCACGGTACAGTTCTTCATTTATTCTGTAGCATTAAACAGAACTTATCTTTTAATTTTTTTAGAAATGATTAAAAAGAAACAAATAAAGCTGTAGAATTAAAAAAAAAGAATGACAAAGAAAAATTGAAACAAAGAAAAATACAGTTATTAGTTTGAGTATTTAGTTTATTATTTACTTTTATACATTATTTTTATTATTTTTTGCAACGTGTGATTCATATCTTGCATGATATTGTGGTGGATGGCATCCCCTTACATTTAGCCAAGCTAAGCCGAGCCAAAGTCAAGACCAAGCCGGGCCGAGTCAGGATCGAGTCGAGCTGAGCCGTGCCGGGTCCAGCCAAGTAGAACGGAGGCGGAGCTTACTAGCTATATAAGCTCATACAATTGTGAACAAGAGCAGAGCTGTTATGGTCCTGTTCATTGCCTGTTACTTGATCATTATTGTGCAACTTACAAACTAAGCAGAAAATATGTGTATAAACTCATGCACAGAGTCTTGTACTAGTGGAGGAAAGTGAAGGTCACACAAAACCTTTACAATATTTACTACTTGTAATTTTTTGTACTAATGCAAGTAATCTAAATTGATAGAGCATTATTAAATATATATATATAACAGGACTGTTAAATTATTCTCAGAACAAATTCCAGTTGGAACTCTGAGTGTTTTAATAATAAATAGTTTTGTATCAATAAATACACACATGCAGAGAAATAGGGACGACTGAAACATGTAATATTTAAATTTCTGATTCACTTCCTGATATGGCTCAGAAGATAATTGTTGATTTCTTTTTAGAATACTCTATATATAATAATCATAATTTTATTTCGCTTTAATAATATAATGTTACGCTATATTTTGAGTTTAAATAATGTGATATTACGTTGTACTAGGAATAAAATATTAACTAATATGCAAAACTATTGATGGTAAATAGAATTATATATAAAATGACATGATAACTCTATGAAGTGCTAAGCATGAGTAAGCAACTACTAATATTTTAACACAGTACTACAGAAAAATTATTACAGCGCTGCATGAAATATATGATATAATACCTGCAGCACGAAAACAGATTCAGATTTAGAAGATTGGAAATTCTTACAGTGATAGGCCTAGTTAAATTGAACCAAGGTGATGTGAAATATTTTCTATTAACTCTGGGCACCTCATAGTGTGACCATGCCACTTCTACGTGTTTGCAAAATGTGTTTCAATTTTTTAATTGTGCAATGAATCATGGGTAGCAAAACAGTTTATTGGCAAACAGTATTTAATTAAAACCATCTCCATTATTCATTACATATTATAAAATTTGAACCTTACTCATGTACACCAGCTGTATCTACCATAAAACTGGTGTACATCAGCTGTACTTATCATATAACTGATGTACATCAGCTGTATTTACCATAAAACTGGTGTACATCAGCTGTACTTATCATATAACTGATATACATCAGCTGTACTTACCATATAAATGGTGTACATCAGCTTTACTTGCCATATAACTGGTGTACATCAGCTGTACTTACCATATAACTGGTGTACATCAGCTGTACTTACCATATAACTGGTGTACATCAGCTGTACTTTCCATAACACTGATGTACATCAGCTGTACTTAGCATACTACTGCAAGTTAATCAACCTAACTGTGATAGTCGTTTAAAACTTAGTAGAAAGGTTTCCAATATGGCAGTATATATGATGATCCAATATGGCAGTATATATGATGATGCAATATGGCAGTATATATGATGATGCAATATGGCAGTATATATGATGATCCAATATGGCAGTATATATGATGATGCAATATGGCAGTATATATGATGATCCAATATGGCAGTATATATGATAATGCAATATGGCAGTATATATGATGATGCAATATGGCAGTATATATGATGATCTTGGAAAAATCTCATAAAATTAAAAAGAGCCAATTTAAAATAAACTATACATTTATCTGATTAAAGATCAGTTCTCTTTTAAATTTTATGACCTTCCAGAGTGTATAGAAACTTCTCTGTCAATGAAGTCTAACAAAGAGTCAATTACCTCGGTCTATGACCCTGAGGTCTATTAGAGGAGAAATCACCAGATATCCACTCTCCTGGGTTTTAGGATTGACCATTAAGGCTCTCGCGTGGTACAGACCAAAGGCAGAGTAATCTATGTTGTAATAGCGCATTTTGATTAAGAACGTTCGGTCATCTTTCACTCCTTGAAACACCCTGTAAAGTGAAAAAAGTGCTGATCTACTAATAAGTTAACTTCAACGCTTCGTCTCATGCAAAGTTCTTAGAGCGGTACGATTATATTGTTTATACGATTATATTGTTGATCCTTTGTATTTTACTGATGTACACCAGTTATATGTAAGTAAAATGTGTAATGAATTTGTGCTTGCCTCTAACTAATATAGCGACTTACTGCACTTGCAATCACTACTAAGTGGGTTATGGTTACTTTGGCTTAGTTACAGCCTAACTATAAGCGTTAAAAATTATTAACGATCTAAGTGTATAATAAAGACAAAAACGATATACAAAAAGTAATCTATATATATATACATTTCTCCAAATCCGTGTGTTCGTCGGAAATCCGGCTATAGATCTTAAAATCTTAGCCGGACTTCCGACTAAAATTTTCGAAAATCTATAAATTTTCAGCGATCTGATGGATTCGAACCCACAATGGCTCCCTCATTGTTGAAGGTTTTGTCTGTCTGCTCTACCACTGGGCTATTACGCCATAGCGATCTGAAGCGTTTTCATATAAAATAAAACGCGGTGCGCGTGCTAATTATTTTAGCCTTAGGTTTTTACCAAATATTTTTAGATTTGTTTGCCTCAGAACTCAAACATAAATTAGGTTCTCGACTAAACTGGAGCATGCGCATTGCAATTAGCAAAGCTCCGGAAACGCTCGGAAACAAATAAGCATTTTACGCTTCGTAAAATCTTTACAAAAAGGGAGAAACCATGTGGGGACGACGCCTCCTCTACCGAAGAAATTTGCTAGGGAGTTAACTCTTTCAGTCGAGTTACCCTAAATTGTTTTGGATGATGAGTCTCCATTAAAAATGTAAAGTAAACAGGTCATTGCTGTTTATGTTTTCTTTCTCCTGCGATTTTTGATGTAACTATCTGTAGCATACTTTTTAGTATTGTATTTTAACCTTTAATGCTTTGGATGTTTTAAAAGCCAAACGTACGAAACATTTACTTTTGCTTTTTTTTCCAACATCATAAATATAAAACAATTTATTAAAATTAAACACGATCTATATACACCCATTTCCATTTATAGTATGCGGTATACAGTACATCTTATGGTGTAAAATGTTTACCGAAGTATATCTCCGAATTTACCTAAGTTTTTCCTCTTCTTGGAACAGATTAAAATCTATATAATTTTATTTTAGTGGGAAAAATTGTTTGGATCTCGATAAACCTTTTCCAACATCATAAACATAAAACAATTTGTTAAAATTAAACATGATCTATATACACCCGTTTCCATTTATAGTATGCACTATACAGTACATCTTATGGTGTAAAATGTTGAAAATACAGTTCTTTTATTTATTTTTAGTTTAGTTGTCCTGCACAAAACCCTTCCTCATGATATGAAGTTTGAAAGTTACAGTTGTTAAGTAAAGATGTTAAGTTAAAGATGTAAAGTAAACAGGCCATTGCTGTTTATATTTTCTTTTTCCTACGATTTTTGATGTAAATATCTGTTGCATTTTTTGCTGTTTTATTGTTTCCTCATCTTGGAACGGATTAAAATTTACATCATTTTATTTTAATGGAAAAAATTGTTTCGGATCTCGAAAAACTCGGTTAGTAACGCTAGAACAGTTCCGCTAGAATAGGTTGAACTCTACGTTATTAAAAGCTGAAAGTTATGAACTTTTAAATTTACAGTGGTTTGAGAACCTTTACCTCATGATATTAAGTTTGAAAGTTACAGTTGTTTGAAAAATTTTGAAAACCTTTTCAGTTGTTTTTATTTTGTTAAATGCTGTTCATTTTGTTAATTATCAATTATTTTAATAGCGATATAGTATAGTAACAAGCGCTATTTCCTTTCCTCAACAGCCAAATGTTTTGTTCGTGAAATGTGTGCTTCAAAAATTTTTCTATCAGCGCTCACTTTGTGTATTAGCTTTCACATCTTTCCTTCTAAACCTAGCCAATTAGTAATTCGTAATTAATTTCCCATTTTACAACAAACATTTGTAAGATTAATGTACGATTATCTGTAAGATTTATCGTTAGTATCAGTTATTCCTCACTCTCTTATATTTACATGCTTTGAGAAATATATACATATATATACAGTCAAACATGGATAACTCGTCCACGGAGAGCTCGAACACATAGTTAATTCGAACGGTTTCTTTGGTCCGTTCACACGTAATGATAAATTGCTATAGATAACTCGAACTAAACACTGTTAATTCGAACTGTTTTTTTGCCCAACGGCTACCGAAACGGTCATTATCGCTTTAGAAAATCACTTTATTCAACGCCATAGAGGTAAACCTCATCTTTTCGTAATTCATAAACGTCGTTATCGTTATCACCCCCCGCAAAATATTTTTGTCAACGACTTTTCTAAAGATTTGGTGAAATTTGAATTATGCTGCTATACGATGGAATAGCACGAGCTAGCCAGGTCACGCGCGCAAGGATTTTTGCCACGCACCTACAAAACAAAAACAGCATGTTGTTTTGTATTTGCGTGGCGAAAATCCTTAAGTGCGTGACCCAGCTAGCCCGTGATGAACAGTTTTCCGACGTTGATTCCGTGTTGAATCAACGTCAGAATGTTTAATGTTTGAAACGTCTTAAAAATTGTTGTAATTAAACGTATACGTTGTCTTAGCTAAAAAAAACTCTTCATCGTATGACCTAAACACAGAATACGTGTGTACATTCAATAAGTATCCATTCAAAAAGTGTGAGTGATACACAATGTACCGTAAAACCTCGTAAAACTTTTAAATGAACTGCCTCGGAGTGTTGTTCTTAACGAATCCCAGGTAAAGTAAGGTAATCTTTGCATAAACTTCAAGAAAAATCGGCAAAATTGATCGTGGGTAAAACGCTCAAAAGAAAAATATGTCTTTTTTTTGAGCAGTTCAACAACAATCAAGTTTTGCCAATGTCAATCTAAAAAACGTCCTGGCAATAACATCACCTTAAACAACAAATCAATCTCAAGTGATAGAAAAATCTCTATTCTTTTTGATAAAAACGTTTTAAACTTTACATTAGAAGCATTTAATTTGAAACAAGCCATTTGTGCTTTTGATTTATATTATAGTTTTTATATGTACATGTATCTACTAATAAATAAGTAAATACATACACTTGTGACAGTGCTCTGATAACTTGAACGCTCTGATAATTCGAACACTTTTGCTCGGTCCCGTGAAGTTCGAGTTATCCATGCTTGAGTGTATATGGGTAGATTTACATTCTCTTATTACATTTATAAACTTTGTATAACTTTTGAAGTTTATAATACAAGTTTTTACAGTTTGCTACTTTATCGTTTTTATTGCAAGTTGCATTTTTTTAAACATAATTTGAGTTTAATATCTGTTGGAAGTTTAACCATTATTCATTTTCCTATCACTGTTACCTATTATCACTTAGTTAGTTTCCAACCTTTCTTATTAATATTAATTTTTGATTCAACCCTTTTTGGCAGACACTGTTCTAATAAAATTTCAACCACAAAATACTACCATATTCTGTCATATTTTTTTATTAATCTGTTAAATACATGTATTCTCAGAAATTACAAATTGTCTAATACCTCCAAAGAAAAGAAACTATTCTGCACAAAATCATTCCCTCATGATATAAAGTTTGAAAGTTACAATTTGACAAAGTTTGAAAACTTTTACAGACGTTGTTTTTTCTCCTAATTTATTTCAACTACAGAAACACTTCTCCTCATGCTATGTAGTTTGAAAGTTAGAAGGGTAAATGTTGTTATCATTTAAGGAAAATCAATTTTCTGTCCATTGAATTTTCATTACCCAGGCAACGCCGGGTGGTACAGCTAGTACAAGATATATAGGAGCGATTATATATAAGAGTGATTATATATAAGAGCGATTATATATAAGAGCGATTATATATAAGAGCGATTATATATAAGAGCGATTATATATAAGAGCGATTATATATAATCGCTCTTATATATAAGAGCGATTATATATAAGAGCGATTATATATAAGAGCGATTATATATAAGAGCGATTATATATACGAGTGATTATATATAGGAGCGATTATATATAAGAGCGATTATATATAAGAGCGATTATATATAAGAGCGATTATATATAAGAGCGATTATATATAAGAGCGATTATATATAAGAGCGATTATATATAATCGCTCTTATATATAAGAGCGATTATATATAAGAGCGATTATATATAAGAGCGATTATATATAAGAGCGATTATATATACGAGTGATTATATATAGGAGCGATTATATATAAGAGCGATTATATATAAGAGCGATTATATATAAGAGCGATTATATATAAGAGCGATTATATATAAGAGCTAATAATATTAGAGCCAGGGCAGTAGCAACTATTCTTGTATATTTGCTAGTTTGTTATTTTTGCCATAATGTACTATTATGGCAAAAATAAAAAATATATTGTCCAAAAATAAACTTTTAAAGAAGAAATAGTTTCAATTATAGTGTGCTACAGTTTCCTCTGCATTTTACCAGCTCTGAGTATGACTTCGCACTCAGTAGTTGACAGCCATGACAGGTACTCGGTAACCTAACTCAGTAGTTGACAGCTATGATAGGTACTACGTAATGTAAGGAACAGAAAGATATCTACTCACTCATATAGACTAATTATGTGGTCGTATCCGTTGTCACCCCTCTTAATCTTTTCATCATTATATTTCCAGTAATCGAATTCCTAAAAAAATCCGGACTTCACTAGATCCCTTATAGCGCTGTCATCGAATCATAGAAAAAGCAAAGATAACAATGTCTTTATTTTAGAAAGTGCTCTACAAGCGTGCAAACTTCCGTAACCAGGTTGTCTCTCTCTGAAGTCCACAACTTTATACGCTGGTAGTCAATGGATTGTTTATGCAGTAGTTTAAACAGAGACTGGAGACAAATATACAAAGACATCAGATATATATCGTGCATCGTGGAAGATCCCTATATGGCAAAATATTACCTGCATAGTATAATATTACCTACATAGTAGAATATTACCTACATAGTAGAATATTACCTACATAGTAGAATATTACCTACATAGTAGAATACTACCTACATAGTATAATATTACCTACATAGTATAATATTACCTACATAGTATAATATTACCTACATAGTATAATACTACCTACATAGTATAATATTACCTGCATAGTAGAATATTACCTACATAGTAGAATATTACCTATATAGTAGAATATTACCTGCATAGTATAATATTACCTACATAGTAGAATACTACCTACATAGTATAATATTACCTACATAGTATAATATTACCTACATAGTATAATACTACCTACATAGTATAATATTACCTGCATAGTAGAATATTACCTACATAGTAGAATATTACCTACATAGTAGAATATTACCTATATAGTAGAATATTACCTACATAGTATAATATTACCTACATAGTATAATATTACCTACACAGTAGAATATTACCTACATAGTAGAATATTACCTACATAATAGCCAACGAACATTGCCACGGAAGATCCTACGTCAGGTGTAAACAAGTCAAATTGGCATGGATAGAAGGAATAGCTCCAACAGTAATCTGTTATTTCTTGGTTTTTTGCCAAATCTACAAGAAATCCAAAATAAAAGCAATAATTTCATAAATAGGCTCTAAATTTGTCTGAAGTATTTCCTTAGCTGCATATATTCAACCATGATGAGTCATAGCCTCAGCGTCTCACTGATTACTAGTAAATATCGTACTATATGATAAACTCCTACATATTAGCATGAACTACTATCTGGCTACATAAATAGAAGCTTTTAAAGCCCAGTTCGTCAGGAATCCTTGTGGGTTCACAGATGTGTTTTTCATAAAAGCAGGAAGTGCTGTAAGAACTGTTACAAGGCAGACAACTTCTCATAAATCAAGAGAAGTTCTCTTGTGACGTTATTTATAATCAACTGAGACATAAGTGAAAATTTAGGTCAAGGACAACTGTAATGGATGTCTTATACTTGTCCCACGACCAAACGAGCGGAGCGAAGCTTGAGCGTTTTTATGGTAAATGCATGCGCACACAACTTACGAAGATTATTCTACTACAACGTCGGAAACCCTTGTATCGAAATCTCATCAACAAATTTAACCATTTTTTGTAGAGTCATCAAAGTATAATAACGATACAAAACACATATAAACCTATTTAAATATGTTACCAAGTCTTTGAAAGGTTACCGCAATATCTTAAAACTAACCCATCTGATCGGATTATACATAAATAAACAGATTAATTCGGCCAAAAATCTTTATTAAAACTGGCCAAGCCTTACTTTTTTCAACATTAAGACCGGCCAACGAAACGCTGAGCGACAGAGAATAGAACCATTAAGTCATGTGCATTTCACGAAAAAATAACGTGCACATTTCACCAGTCTATAGCACTGTCGAATTGCCGAAGGTTTCTGTAATTTTTGTAGAAGTACAGAAATCGTTTCTTTTTTGCTGATTTCAGAGTAACTGACATTAATTTTTGGAAACTTTTGAGTACTTTGGTATTCTAACTGATGTCCAAAGCAGTAAAAGTAAAATAAATGACGATGATATTTTTTTCTAACGATTCTTATGAGATTATTACAATATTTAATTATAAGTTTGGATGACTATTGAAGTCTTATAGTCACATTAACAAAATTGAAGATGGGCAATATGTTACTGTTATTATTTTTTTTAATAGTTTTGTTAAATAGATTTTCTAAAAATCTATGTAAATATCACAACTTATTGATATTGTTAGTTATGACATTTTGAAATGTAAACAAAATTGTGCATTGGTTTTCTATTATTACTGTATTACTATATTAATAATATTGGTTATTCTAATAATATCAGTGCATTTTACTCTTAATATTGCATTTCTCCTATTGCAGGGGGAGATATATAAGCATATAATATTTTCCTTTCATTATTGCTGTTTGTTGTATATAATAACACCCACACCCAGTACATTACAGCTACCATTGCAGCTACCATTGCAGCTATCCTATTGCACTGCAGTGCCGTTTGACTGCTAATATTGCATTTCTCATCCATCAGTACCCTTTCTTTTTTTCAATATCACTTTGGTCGTGGGCTGTATGACAGTGGAATTTCTAGTGTAGTTGAATATTTACTCAACTAACTACACTCTTAGCATGTTATTTCCTGTTGTCAAAGGCTGTGATTTGTCATGAGAACAAACATCTTCAGAGTAACAATTGTAGATGTGGTGATATTCAGCTCAATATATCAGCATTGACATCTAAAGGAATTAAGAGAACTTTCAGGTTACTTTCCCGTATCCTAGAGAACTGCACATCACCAAATATCAGACAGACATCTCTAGTTGAATTGGGTACATTACAAGCATTCATTTAGTCTCAATGTTATCCATAATTTTGGATTTATTTTCTATATGCCCCTTTCACTAATAGTCAATAGGGTAATTAATCTAATGATGAATAGAGAGTTTTTCAACAACAAAACATTCTAATGTGCTCTAAATATGTTTGTTATAAAAAAATATTTCGTTGTTGTAGCCCATTAACTTTAAAATGTTTTCAAATAGTTCGGGCAACGGAGTTTGCTGACCCATGGCCATGCATGCACTATTCACTGTCAATACTTTCTCCTGCTGAACTGTCGTGTACTGCTGTCTACCCAAACAAGGCTAAAGCAACCTATGGTGACAGATTTGCATAAGCATCCAAATACCTCATGTACACCTCCTTTAACATACCTCATGTATACCTTTCACATACTTTCTATACACCCTTTCACATACTTCCTCTATACACCCCTTCACATACTTCATATACACCCCTTCACATACTTCCTTTATACACTCCTTCACATACTTCATATACACCCCTTCACATACTTCATATACACTCCTTCACATACTTCATGTACACCCCTTCAAATACTTCATATACACCCCTTCACATACTTCCTCTATACACCCCTTCACATACTTCCTTTATACACCCCTTCACATACTTCATGTACACCCCCTTCACATACTTCCTTTATACACCCCTTCACATACTTCATATACACCCCTTCAAATACTTCATATACACTCCTTCACATACTTCATATACACCCCTTCACATACTTCATATACACTCCTTCAAATACTTCATATACACCCCTTCACATACTTTCTTTATACACCCCTTCACATACTTCATGTACACTCCTTCAAATACTTCATATACACCCCTTCACATACTTCCTTTATACACCCCTTCACATACTTCATGTACACCCCTTCAAATACTTCATATACACTCCTTCAAATACTTCATATACACCCCTTCACATACTTCCTTTATACACCCCTTCACATACTTGATATACACCCTTTTCATAGACCTCAGATACGCAGAATTCAAGATACACGATACAATATATGCAGTTGAGTGTCGTGAGCCGTCTGTATGCTATAAACAAATAATAAGCATTTATAATTTCAGCCGAAATCAAAGTAAGGTTTAGCAAAGCCTAGTAACCCAGCCTAGTACTAGTAACTAGTAGTAGCTTGTAAATTATTGATTGTCAGTAGAAAACTCACAAACTTCAGAAATTTCCATATCCGGATCTACTCCTGCGGCATCCAGGTCAAGAGAGAGCTCGAGTATAACGTCATCCTCAACTGATACTCCAGCAACTATCATCTTACCACCTGGAACTCTGTGTATGTATTTGTCAGAATTTGGGAATTCTTTTCGCACGATTGGAATCTTTTGACCACGATTCATTTCTATATGGGTTTGAGGCTCAGCTGGATCTATATAACATAGTATATTTTCACTACAATTTTCAATACAATATAAGCTATGTCTGTCTGTTTATTCATCTGTTTGTCCGCAGCCACACTAAGAGCGTTTGGAAAAAAGCTTGTACGACACAAGAATTGAACACAGATATTCACATTTGAAGCCAAGCGGACTACCACTGCACGCTCAATCACCTTGCTGCATAATGGAATAATTATGCGCATACTTACTACACATTTTAATCTCTCACAGAACACATAACTGCTGGCACACCAATCTTTACTATAATAAGAGCCGTCTGACCAATGAAGTTAGAGGTTGGGATAAAAGATTACTCCGAACAGGGTTCGAACTCCAAGCATTCAGTTTATTAGACCGACACTGTAATACCTGCACCAATCGAATGCACCTAATAGATTTCGGAATATGTGTGCACATTATTATTCTCTGCGTTTTATTCTCACACCTGACGATCTCTGACAACACGCGGGATATGATGAGGCTAGAAAAATAGTGGAAGTTCCAGTTGGAGTCACTACCTGATGGAATTTACCAGCAGAAAGAAAATGAAACCTTTTTGCTTAAGCTGCATGTCCAGAGTAGAACAGTGCACATTTATTAAAAGTAAAATGTTCAGAGAGAGCTGATTAGACAGAATCAGTAGCAAATCTCTCAAACTTGAACATTACAAACTCTGCAAAGCAATGATATAATTGAGTTTTAGAGTCCTGACTATTAAAAAAGGCAGCGATGCTACTGGAACATGGCAGCGATGCTATTGGAACATGCCAGTAATGCTACTGGAACATGGCAGCGATGCTACTGGACATAGCAGCGATACTACTGGAGCATAGCAGCAGTGCTACTGAAACATGGCAGCAATGATACTGGAACATGGCAGCAATGCTACTGGAACATGGCAGCGATGGTACTGAAACAGAGCAGCGTTGATAATGAAAAGGGGCAGCAAAAAGAGTGTAAGCTGCAAGAAATCAAAGCAAGTGTAATTTTAACCACAGATTGCAATGACACAGATATTCAAATGGAAAGCATGAAGCAAAGTGGAATCATGGCCAAGAAACGATTCTGCATTCTGTTTAACAGGAAGCCTTCTGTGTAACAGGAAGTCTTCTGTGTAACAGGAAGTCTTCTGTGTAACAAGAAGTCTTCTGTGTAACAGGAAGTCTTCTGTGTAACAGGAAGTCTTCTGTGTAACAGGAAGTCTTCAGTGTAACAGGAAGTCTTCTGTGTAACAGGAAGTCTTCTGTGTAACAGGAAGTCTTCTGTGTAACAGAAAGTCTTCTGTGTAACAGAAAGTCTTCTGTGTAACAGGAAGTCTTCTGGGTAACAGGAAGTCTCAATGTTATTACAAGTCTTGTGGGTTTAGTTAGCAAACCAACAACTCTTTACCAGTCAACTAGTAGTAGCAGTGACTGACACTGACAGTTTGACGCCCTTGAGAGACTGTTAGTAGTATCAGTGACTGACACTGACAGTTTGACAGCCTTGAGAGACTGTTAGTAGTAGCAGTGACCGACACTGACAGTTTGACAGCCTTGAGAGACTGTTAGTAGTAGCAGTGATTGACACTGACAGTTTGACAGCCTTGAGAGACTGTTAGTAGTAGCAGTGATTGACACTGACAGTTTGACAGCCTTAAGAGACTGTCAGTTGTAGCAGTGATTGACACTGACAGTTTGACAGCCTTGAGAGACTATTAGTTGTAGCAGTGATTGACACGGACAGTTTGACAGCCTTGAGAGACTGTTAGTTGTAGCAGAGACTGACACTGACAGTTTGACAGCCTTGAGAGACTGTTAGTTGTAGCAGAGACTGACACTGACAGTTTGACAGCCTTGAGAGACTGTTAGTAGTAGCAGTGATTGACACTGACAGTTTGACAGCCTTGAGAGACTGTTAGTAGTAGCAGTGATTGACACTGACAGTTTAACAGCCTTGAGAGACTGTTAGTAGTAGCAGTGATTGACACTGACAGTTTGACAGCCTTGAGAGACTGTTAGTAGTAGCAGTGATTGACACTGACAGTTTGACAGCCTTGAGAGACAGTTAGTTGTAGCAGTGATTGACACTGACAGTTTGACAGCCTTGAGAGACTGTTAGTAGTATCAGTGACTGACACTGACAGTTTGACAGCCTTGAGAGACTGTTAGTAGTAGCAGTGACTGACACTGACAGTTTGACAGCCTTGAGAGACTGTTAGTAGTAGCAGTGATTGACACTGACAGTTTGACAGCCTTGAGAGACTGTTAGTAGTAGCAGTGATTGACACTGACAGTTTGACAGCCTTAAGAGACTGTCAGTTGTAGCAGTGATTGACACTGACAGTTTGACAGCCTTGAGAGACTATTAGTTGTAGCAGTGATTGACACGGACAGTTTGACAGCCTTGAGAGACTGTTAGTTGTAGCAGAGACTGACACTGACAGTTTGACAGCCTTGAGAGACTGTTAGTTGTAGCAGAGACTGACACTGACAGTTTGACAGCCTTGAGAGACTGTTAGTAGTAGCAGTGATTGACACTGACAGTTTGACAGCCTTGAGAGACTGTTAGTAGTAGCAGTGATTGACACTGACAGTTTAACAGCCTTGAGAGACTGTTAGTAGTAGCAGTGATTGACACTGACAGTTTGACAGCCTTGAGAGACTGTTAGTAGTAGCAGTGATTGACACTGACAGTTTGACAGCCTTGAGAGACTGTTAGTTGTAGCAGTGATTGACACTGACAGTTTGACAGCCTTGAGAGACTGTTAGTAGTAGCAGTGATTGACACTGACAGTTTGACAGCCTTGAGAAACTGTTAGTTGTAGCAGAGACTGACACTGACAGTTTGACATCCTTGAGAGACTGTTAGTTGTAGCAGAGACTGACACTGACAGTTTGACAGCCTTGAAAAACTGTTAGTTGTAGCCAGTTTTTACAGGAACAAAGAATATGATCTATTATGTGCTGGTCTAAATCTTTATCCATTTTTAATTTAAAATAGATTTTCACATAAGCAAGGCATTGGCCAGTGTTGGCTCTGAGTCTATGCAGTTACTGCTACACGGAGTGCTATTATATGTATTTCTAGTTGGTTAGTTTCTCGAGTTTCATAGCGCAATACATAGAGGGCAGCACATGTTCGACGTATTTGTGTTCCAAGCATTTCATTACATCCAAACCACTAAAAGACTTACGGTATCTGTCTATGCTGTGCATGAGTACACAACTTCTTCTATGCTTTAAAAGAGAATACTGCTTCTCCTGTGCTTGAGAAGACAACTTCAGTTACAATGAGTATGATACTTTGTCTTCATGCTTTACAAATCGGTAAAACGCGCATCACCAATTGTCAGTTTTTTTTTTGTTTTACATTTTTAACATGTAACGCAATAACATCCTGCAACTATTGGCCCTAGCAGCACATACAGATTACAAAATTTAGGCTTTTATATCGAATGCCAATCCTAGTAAGTGAAGGCCTCTACTTATCAAAAAACAGAGAGTAAAAATAAAACCATGTTTAGTACTGATGTCAACAAATGTCATGTAGTTTGGTGAGAGAATCAATGACAACAACTGACAAGAAGCTTTGTGCAAAAATCAAAGACTACGACTAACAGGTAGCTTAATACAAGACTCAGTGACTGAGATGATTGACAGGTGCCTTAGCACAAGAATTAACAGGTAGCTAATTGTAAGGATCAATGATAACGACTGACACGTGTCATGGAACAAGAATCAATGACAATGACTAGCAGGTACCTTGGTGCAAGAATCAAGGACAACGACCGACAAGTGAATTAGTTCAGAAATCAATGACAATTGCTGACAAGTACTTTGCTACAAGAATGAATGAAAATGACTGACAGGTACATTGAGTCAATAATCAATGACAATGCCTGATATGTAATTTGGTGCAAAAATCAATGACACAGACAGACAGGTAGTTTGGTTCAAGAATCAATTTGACAGTATACTCACACTCAACTAATTCCGTGAATTTCTCATGAATTAAAAGTAAGTTGTTTTCATCAGAGTTGACATCAGACAGCAGATCATATTCCTGACGATTGATTGTCGCTTTTAGCTTCACTCCAGCATCTAAAATAAATGATTTCCAAAGTGCATCTAAAAGACAAATGACACTTTTTTACGCGAAAGTAACCGGTCTTCAAGAGCAAATCTGCCAGCTAATGAGGAAGTCAATAATGACATGAGTAGATTGCAAACAGACTCAACTGATATCCCTAGCGAGACAATCTTCATCTTTAAGACAAGGAGCTTCTTGCATCTCGGTAAGCTGGTTGGTTCGCCCGTCTAGTGATGTACAGTATGGTAATTCTGCCGATTCCTTTCGCTGCTCTAGGTTTGGAAAAAGTATTCTGCAAAGGCAGACAGCATTTGATTTGCATAATTACAAAAAGAGTATGCTAATATAAAATTAGAAAAATATTTCTGAAGACAAGTGGAAGAGGCGATAGTATTTTACTTTTTGACAAATTTTGAATTAACTTTAATTGAGTCGGACGGTAACCAAGTTTTCAATTATCAAAAATAGTAAAAACCAGCCAGAAGTTTTTGCTGACTTGAATAAAAAATAGTTGTACCAAAATGAAAAAGCTCAGCAAGTGTTATATAAACTGTGTATCAAATGTGTACCAAGCGTGTATCAAGCGTGTGTCAAGCGTGCGTCAAGCGTGTATCAAGTGTGCATCAAGGGTGTATCAAATGTGTATCAAGCGTGTATCAAGCGTGTATCAAGCGTGTATCAAATGTGTACCAAGCGTGTATCAAGCGTGTATCAAGCGTGTATCAAGCGTGTATCAAGCGTGTATCAAGCGTGTATCAAGCGTGTATCAAGCGTGTATCAAGCGTGTATCAAGCGTCTATCAAGCGTGTATCAAGCGTGTATCAAGCGTGTATCAAGCGTGTATCAAGCGTCTATCAAGCGTGTATCAAGCGTGTATCAAGCGTGTATCAAGCGTGTATCAAGCGTGTATCAAGCGTGTATCAAGCGTGTATCAAGCGTGTATCAAGCGTGTATCAAGTGTGTAACTTCATGCTTGATCTTTTTAATGAATAAGAAAGAAGTGTGTGAATTACATCAAGCTCCATGTGCTCCATGTGCTCCATGTGCGCCATGTGCTCCATGTGCTCCATGTGCTCCATGTGCTCCATGTGCTCCATGTGCGCCGAACTTCTCATGAAGGGTTCCACTATTCTAATGAAGTTGGTGTAGTTTTAAGAACTAAAATTTTACTTACTAGATGCAAGTACCAGGCTATACCTTTATTTTGAAAAGGCTATGCCTCCTAGCCTTCCAAAGCCTTTACACCAGGTTACAGATATCATAAGTAGTAGTTGTCCTATCTTGCCTAGATGTTTTATCAACTAACAGGATTGTTACAACTTAAGACTGTTGATACATGATATAGTTTGCTGCCAAATGACCACAACTGCTGTCTACTCACTTTAGTAGTAATGACCTTGACCGTTCAATCGACATTTTTATTCTCAATAAAACTCTTTGAGTCTTACCCAGGATTACACTCTCTTGACCTCGACCTCATACTGCCCTCTTCACATCCTGAGTTACATGTCTCCCATTTCCCCCATTCCTTCCACTCAGCATTTGTGTATCCTGTAAAAATGTCACTCAGTCATATAAAGTGAGGATCACTGTTATTTTGTTATTTCGTGTCACAACATGCCCTACAAGGCATTGGGAACTAACAGTTTCGCCGCCTCCAGCCATACCAAAGAAATCATGTTACGTTTGACTTTAATACGAGTTTTTTGACGCTACAATTTGCCATCTTTTGCTGTATTTAACGCTACAATAACAATGCCGGAGTTGTCGCATCTTGTTGATAGTGGAACTAGTGCATGCTGAACACATTCATGTCTCCCATGGCGGGTGTTAAGGAACCAAAGGCTGTATTGCATACTTTTACAAGAACTCTCACTCCTGTTTTTGATGCTTTGTTTGTACCTTTTACATAAACTTGATACATTATGACCATCTCTATGTCTTTGTTATTGATATTTACATATATATCAAGAACCAACAACTCCAATAATGGCCTGTTTGTTATCATCTACATCTATCTTTAATAATTTCTGCTGTTTGTTTTTTATAAATTACATGCCTAGCAGTAAGGCTATAGCCTAAGCACCAATCAGACATCCAACACAAGTTCATATCTACCACAGACATCTATGAATACATTTCTGGGCTCAGTTAATGGGTAAAATAGGTCTAAAGCAAGTACTGGTTATTCACTAGTGAGAACATGAAGAAGGTTTTCTGGCATTTTATAGATAACAACTACACATATCATTTTATTAGCCAATGAGCAACTAATACATATACACATGTGTATATACATTAGAGGTGGAACGAGACACGAGACGTCTCGAGTATCGACCTGTCTCGTCTCGTATCGGTCTCGTCTCGACTTAACTATTGCCAAACTCGAGACAGGAAATAGAACTAAAGCGCCTGCGCACGGTTGTTAAAACATGGCTTCTTGCGGTAGCAACAACTCCATATATTGTAATGGATTGCGGGCAACTGCCTTTAAAGTTATACCCGGTCCGTTACTACCTGTTGCTACTGATTATGTTGGCCACTGAGTCTAATCATGTAGTCCGGACAACGGCCCTGTTATTTTTTAGTTCGGTTCTGTGTCCTTAAAACCGATACCGGGTCGTATCTAATTACACTTCGGATAAGACTTTTGCGGGTAAAATGTCTGTATTTTATCGTATCGTGTCTAAACACCAACTGCCCTTCATAAAATTCGGGCCTCTTTTACGTATATACTACCAATCGCGGGTAAAACTTGCCCGGACACGGAGAAACGAACGAAAGGCCGTGTCGACCATAGTCCGTGTTCGGTTAACAATGACGTTTTGTTAGCTCAATATAAGAATATACATGTGCATGTATACAGTAATTAATATAATTTCATGAGTACAATTTAAATATAATTCACATACTACAGCTAATACACAAACAAAACTTAACATTAATGAAACGATAAGAATGAAAGTGTTATCGTGTGTTCTTTTAGTTGCGGTATTTCTTTGTAGAGCGACGGCTATCGGTTTCATTACACATTACATTAAAAAGTAAGAACTATTCAATAGATGGTAAAAATATACATGTACAAAGCAATATGTTTATAATAATTATGATCAATCAAGCTCAAAATTCTTAGAATATATAACTTCGGTATTTTAGAGCTGTTTGTGTCACTTTTGTTTACAAAAACTACATGCATATCACTATAATAATTAAAATGTTGTATTTAAATCGTTTACACCAGGTGAAAATTCAATTTAAAAATAGATTTATTAATTTTATATATACCAAGTAGCTAGTACTTGTGTAGTGAAATCATCACCAAATGCTCATTATTTTACTGTCTCGTGTCTCGAGTCTCGAATTTTTACAAGACAGTGTCTCGAGTCTCGTCTCGAGCTTAAAAAACCTGTCTCGTTCCACCTCTAATATACATTATATATATATATACATATACAAATGTATATGTATATATATTATATATGCATATGGCGAATGAGAGGTTTTGAGATAAGTATATATACTAAAAATTCCCTAGAAAATACTACAAAAAAGAAAAATACTAGAAAAAATACTAGCAAAAAAAATAGTGAAGTATGTGGTATGGCCAACTATCACGAGACTCACCATAGACTGTGTAGCTAGTCGGGTTGTACATGTAATCACTGGCATCTCTGTTACCAAGCTTCAAAAAAGGATGAAAGATGCCGGTATTTTCCGCTTGCAATCGAGCCTTCAGGACATGTACATAATTGGTCCTGATGGCGAGTTCAGCTTTAGAGCACTTGCTTTCCATGTCAGTGTAGTAGTGACTGCCACATCAAGGTAAAGTTATTATTAAAGTTTGCAGACATTCAAGTGAACTGTATTTAGAGGAAAGCTCACAGTATTAACACTATGACCTGCCTTTTCCGATTGCGAGTTCAATTCTTAACTTTGTTATATTTATCACACCATGTTGGCGTTCCTACTTTCATAAGCGGCTTTAGACTTTCTAGGAGAAAACTTGAGTTCTTATTCAGAGTCAATCTATGGTTACTATCCGAAAACTATTGTTTTCTAAGACTTAAGCTATTCTACTTATCAGCTTACCACACAAAATCTATGTAAAAGCTTGGACGCATCTATGGACGCATGAGAACAAATAATATAAACAAAAACTACAAAATTAGCAGTTCTAAACATTCGCACAGGGTTTTCACATGAGCTCACCGCATTGAGGCTTTCATTCTCATTCATCTTGCAAATTGTATTTTTATTGAAAGATTAAATATCATAAAGTTTGGCATGGTAGTCTTGAGATAATATACATGAATTAGAGCATTGCAGCATTGATACACTTCATGCGGCATATGGCTTTGCAACATTCACATATGACATGTATTATTGCAGCTTAACATATGACATGTGGCATTGCAACTTTGACATATGGCAGCTAGCATATGGTGTTGCAGCTTTGACATATGGCAAGGTACATAAGGTATGGTACATATGGCACTGCAGTTTTGATATATGGCTTGTGTCAATGCAGCTATTACATATGACACTTGGCATACAGTATTCCAACTTTGGCTCATGAGCTCTATTAACAATGTTTCACTTCTGATGAGTGGAAGTATGATGGTTTTGCCCAGTTATTTAGTTTTTCTAAATTTCACATGAATTTAACTGACTTATGTGAAATCACAAGCGGTACATCTTTTGCATGCCATAAAGAAACATACCATCACTCAAAATATCTACCTAGTTTCATCTGTAAATGTTGCTAGTTTCTCTTTATTACGCCATTCCGGATCATTCTCTTGGTACACTTGTCCTTCCGTGTCACAACCGAATATCCTGGTCTCCGCCTCGCCATCAGAAGCAATAGGCTGAAACTGATACTGCACACCAAACTAGAAACAGACATGAGCTTGAATAAAATACTCGATGTATTAAAGTTGGGACTAACTGAAAGTTGAAAATATCAGTGATGACAACATTTACTCCAAAATAGATAAAAATGTAGAATAGAATATTATGCTTGAATTATTGAATTGAATATTATGATGGTTTATGCTTCAAAGTATTCTTGTTTTTCAAAATATGTGTCATGTTAATAAAACAGCAATAAGATTTTCACTATTAGCATCCAAACATCCTGTAAATATAATAGATTGTATCTACCAATTAAAGTACACTGATATATAGGATGTATGGAAGCTAATAGTACAAACAGAGTACCTTATTCTTATCAGTTTACATATTTCATAAACAGTTGTAAGATAATACTTGAGAAAATAATTTGTGATGTCTGAAGACTATTTTAAAAAGGTAGCAGCAAGTAAAATACGGCGATAGACCGACCTTCAGGTGTTGCGTGTCATAAGAAGCGTTCATTATGAAGGTAAACTGGATGATGGAGCCGAGAGGGTAATCCTGGACAGATTCATCGAGGAGATTTCCATTAATCATAACAGAAACACTGTAAGTCGGGTCCACATATCCCATCATATCTTGTGAGTCTGTCATGAAACATGTCAGTGATTAGACATCCAATTTTAGCAAGCATATAATCTCAGTGCTTTAACATATAGGAAAGGCCGTGAAATAAAAACTATAACATGAAAACAACAGCCCATATCAACTCATGTTTCTATGTCTTTAGATTAAAACCCCTCTTAGCTGATATACTCATGTACTGATATAGCGAATACATAGCCAAAGGACCCATGGTTTAGGTGCAGCAAAATTGATCAGTAGAGGAGGGCCTCACCCAAAATGATCAATAGAGCAGGGCCCCACTCTAAATTCATAAGATGACTTCAGGAAGCATACATAAGGAAGATGGTACCTCACTGTTTAACTATTTGATAAGAGACAGAGAGACATGCTGCTGATCAAATGATATTAGAATTGATTCAGCAACGTATAAAGTGTGTGTGAGTCATGAATGAACAATTCCTGTCTTAAATTGAGAAGATAACTCCGTGTAGGTTTATTGCTGTAGCAGTAGAATGGATTAGGATGGACATGGACACAATTAGCATCACTAAATTGAACTATGTAGAATAAATGGCTATTTATAATAATGAGCGTGACTAGACACAGTCTACCAGGGAGTCTGGCATCTGGCTAGCTCTGGTAAGATCAACATTTTGGCTGACTCAACTAAGATTATCTGGTTAAGCAGTAGTTGGCAGTCTTCACCATCAGAATTAAAATGATATGCATAGGAGCCCATATATAAATATAAGTATATACAAGTATAAGATCCTTGCGTATACCTTGCTTATATTTAAATATATATATAAGATATATATATTTAAATGTATATATACATATGTATACTCATAGTATATATAAATATATGTACATGTATATTATAAATTTTATATAACATATAAAATATACATTGTATATAATTATATATACTATCTATATACTTATGTATTATATAAAACATTTAAAACAATTTTATGCATATATGTTATATAAAACATACTATACATAGTCGTAAGTGGCGGATATGTTATGTAAAGCATAATCTACATAGACATAAGTGGTGGATATGTTATATAAAACATAATCTACATAGACGTAAGTGGTGGATATGTTATATAAAACATAATCTACATAGACGTAAGTAGTGGATATGTTATATAAAACATAATCTACATAGACGTAAGTGGTGGATATGTTATATAAAACATAATCTACATAGACGTAAGTGGCGGATTAAAGGTTTTGATGCTCCGAGAAGAAATGTTATAGGGCACTTAAAGATTTTATACACCTCAAAATAATCTCCTACAAACATCAATGACACCCTTCGGATAGTGCGTAGTTGACAGAAACAAAAAAAGTGTATTCCCTTTGATAGCCTTTAAAAGAGAACTGTCATGGCAAGCAACTGTCATGGCGAATCATTGCTTAAATAATAGCAGCTGACAGGAAATCCCAAAACGAAGCGAGTTCATTGGTAGTTTTAAAATGCTCACGAGCATTTCATTGTTCCAGATAGTTTTTACTAGGAGATTCTTTTCTTTTAAGGACTTCTCCTTGACAAATCAATTATATAAACAAATACCTGCAGTGCCTGTCAACTTTTGGTAAACTTCTTGCAAGTTATTCTCAATTGTTTGTCAAAAGTTGACAAGTGCTGCAGGAACTTGTTTATGAAAGATATGTGGTCAATAGTGTTCAATATGAACAAGCCAATTATAGTAAATGATTAAATTGTGGTATAACAGAGTTTCATTTAATATGCGGGAAGTTTTAACCCTAATATTAGCAAGTAGGTATGGCAGCATGACATTACTGGTGACTTGACTTCCAGATTATCCGCTGGTCAATCACTCAAGTTAGCAGCATTTGAACAATCACCAACCTTTCTAGCAGTATATTTAGGGACAGGGAAACTTTCCAGGGAACAATGGAATGCAAACATACATTTGGGCAATAAAACCTATAACACTCCGCTCTATGATTGTAAACGAATTGAAGCCCCCCTCTACAACTAGGCAGTTATCTTTGGCAATACGCATGGCTATAAGAAAGGTATTACCTGTATTAACACGTATCGGGACTCCAGCAGTTTCCTGCTTGTATGTTTCAGCCAAGTTCTTCAGCGTTTGATTGTTCGAGCTGGAAGGAAAATTGTCTGTTAGTTCCGCCTCACAGCTGAAGTATTTAAGTCCTCGGTTACCATGGCGATTTCCTAAAAATGACCTTTCTCACTTTTATATCAGTATTTGTAAGCTGACAGTCTGTGTGCTGCAAGAAATCCATGATTATAAAATTCCAATATATTACATCCGTCATTTCATAACTTAGATTATGTGCAAGCTTTCATAGAAGTCATAGCAAGTCAAATTGAAGTACTTGATATCTGTTGTTAATTTAATTCTTTTTTCATCAAATGGTTGTAAAACAAGTAACCAGGGTTAGAATACTATTTTCACTTTTTCATAAGACCAACATTACTAGTTCCATTTTGTCCATGAGTCCAGCATTACTAGTTCCATTTTGTCCATGAGTCCAGCATTACTAGTTTCACTTTGTCCATGTGTCCAGCATTACTAGTTTCACTTTGTCCATGTGTCCAGCATTACTAGTTTCACTTTGTCCATATGTCCAGCAATACTAGTTTTATGTAATGGTTACCCAGTTCACCTCTTGCCGTGACCTTAATAGGAGCTTCATAACCTACGTATCTAAATGCGCAGAAAACTGCTGTGTGCGTATTCTATCGACTTACTCTAGATGAGTCTGCTCACCAAATAGAGAGCAGTCTGTGGATTCACCAACATTCTTGTAATTCAATTATTGTAAATAAATCTTCTTTCTCAAGTAGCGCGATGACTTTATTGTTTTTTCATGATTCGCTGGGTGTGTGTCCAGCAGACATAAGATGCCTAGGTCACAACGTGACTTTGTACTTGACTGACTGTCTATAGATCATCAATTAAAGTGGTTGCTACTGTACCCTGGGCAAAGGTTATTTGGCACAGAAGTATTTGTCCTTTTTACAGTAGTGGATAACTCCATAATGACGCCAGACCACTCAGTTACCCAGTAAATATGATCCAGAGTACAAAGCCTGACATTGTGTTCTCTATGAAAAAGGTGCTAATTAACTACGGATATCTAGAGAACAAGAATTTTCTAGTTTTGTGGTTGCTTAGTATTACTCTCAGTTTTTAATTAGTGTTTTTGCTACAGTATGATGAGCAATCATTCAAATCTTGTTTATACAAACTTATGACCAATTAAATCTTGTTTATACAAACTTATGACCAATTAAATGCTGTTTATGCAAACTTATGACCAATTAAATACTGTTTGTAATGTGATGGACAGAGGAAGTACCAAACAAGAATAGACAAATGACTTCAGTAAAATATGTCTTGCTTAGCTAGCCAATAACAAAACTATTCATTAGCTCATCAACCAATAGATGTTACTGTTCTGGTCATCAGCCAATCAAAAACTTTTTTGATTATTATCTAATGAATAGTTTTTCTCATCCCATCATAAGTTAACAGAATGCAATTCACCAGGTCATGAGACAAGAAGATTTTGCTCTTAACATGATTGACCAATGAAAAACAGCGTAACATGCAACCAACATACCCCAGAAAAACTTAGATAGAGCGTAAGCTGTTGCGTCATCATTGAATTGCGAGTCCCTTGTCTGGTCCACAGCATAAAACCTTCAACATAGTAATTATTGACATACACAATGTTATAGACAGTATAGAGGATAATACGTAATACTTTGTGTGATTTAACAACGAGTCAAATAGAAAAGTGATAGCCACAATTGTGAAGATGACAGACCCTGTCAGGTGTCAAACAAGGAAAATGAGTACTCTATTCTGAGGTTGATGTCAGGACCTGTCAAGTGTCAAATGAGGCAAATGAGTAATCTGTTCTGAGGATGATGACAGGCCTCGTCAAGTGTAAAACAAAGAAAATAAGTAATATATTTTGAGATCAATGTCAGGATATGTCATGTGCTAAACAAAAATGCAAATGTTTATTTTGAGGGATTAGGTGTAGATGGCAGGCCCTGTCAGGTGTCAAACAAGGAAAATGAGTACTCTATTCTGAGGCTGATGGCAGGACCAGTCAGGTGTCAAACAAGGAAGATGAGTACTTTATTCTGAGGCTGATGTCAGAACCTGTCAGGTGTCAAACAAGGAAAATGAGTACTCTATTCTGAGGTTGATGTCAGGACCTGTCAAGTGTCAAACGAAGCAAATGAGTAATCTGTTCTGAGGATGATGACAGGCCTCGTCAAGTGTAAAACAAAGAAAATAAGTAATATATTTTGAGATCAATGTCAGGATATGTCAGGTGCTAAATAAAAATGCAAATGTTTATTTTGAGGGATTAGGTGTAGATGGCAGGTCCTGTCAGGTGTCAAACAAGGAAAATGAGTACTCTATTCTGAGGCTGATGGCAGGACCAGTCAGGTGTCAAACAAGGAAGATGAGTACTCTATTCTGAGGCTGATGTCAGAACCTGTCAGGTGTCAAACAAGGAAGATGAGTACTCTATTCTGAGGCTGATGGCAGGACCAGTCAGGTGTCAAACAAGGAAGATGAGTACTCTATTCTGAGGCTGATGTCAGAACCTGTCAAGTGTCAAACAACAATTTGAATGTTTATTTTGAGGGTTTGGGTGAAGATGACTGGCCTTGTCAGGTGTCAAACAAGGAAGATGAGTACTCTATTCTGCGGCTGATGTCAGAACCTGTCAAGTGTCAAACAAGGAAAATGTGAAAGTTTATTTTGAGGAGGTCCGGTTCAGCCAAGTTCTATCAGGTGTCAAACAAAGAAAATGAGTAGGCCGTACATTATTCTTGAGGACACCAGACATTGTCAAATGTCATCCAACGCATAAGTGCTTCATTTAAAAGGTGCCAGGCCATCACATGTCAAATAAGAAAGTTGGTACGGTAATCTTTTCTCACAAAGGTTACATTACAAATATCTCTTCTCACAAGGGTTACATTACAAATATACCTGCAAAATGGCAATTTTATGTGAACAAATACTATATTCGTCCTTGAAAAATAAAACTCGAGTTATTTTCTGAAATCCGACCCATAATTTTAAAACCTCAGAACATTTAAACTGCTACTAGAAATTCCCTTGCCATACAGTCCACGACCAAAGTGATATTGAAAAAAAGAAAGGGTACTGATGGTTGAGAAATGCAATATTAGCAGTCAAATGGCACTGCAGTGCAATAGGAGAACTGATATAGGAGAACTGCAACGGTAGCTGCAATGGTAGCTGTAATGTACTGGGTGTTATTATGTATAACAAACAGCAATAACGAAAGGAAAAGATTATATGTTCATATCTCTGCCCTGCAATAAGAGAAATGCAATATTAGAAGTAAAATGCACTGATATCATTAGAATAAGCAATATTATTAATATAGTAATACAGTAATAATAGAAAACCAATGCACAACTTTGTTTACTTTTCAAAATGTCATAGCTAACAATATCAAGAAGCTGTGATATTTATCTACATGTCTCTATTTATATCTAAAAAGTTATGCTGAATTTAAAAATCTAAACAGATTTTAGCTGGTTGTCATAGAAATAGATGTATATCTATAAGAAAATGTACGCCTATTAATTAATTTTGCAGATATTAAAAACGGCTTAGCAGTACCACAATATTGAGCACAGCTGTAGTATCATCAACAAAATCTTTAGAAAAATAATAACAGTAACATATTGCACACCATCGGTCACTATATACTTCTATCTTGTAAATTCGAATGATTATTCTTATAACTAAATTTTATAATAATCTTACAAAATCGAATAATTATTTTTACAATTAATCATTGTAATAACCTTATAAGAATCGTTAAAAAATTATCGTCATTTCCTTTACTTTCACTGCTTTGGACATCAGTTGTAATACCAAAGTACTCAATATAAGTGTCCAAAATGTCAGAGTTCGGCAGAATCGGCAAAAAAGAAATGATTACTTTTCAGTACTTCTACGTTAATTACAGAAACCTTCGGCAATTGGACAATGCCATAGACTGGCAAAATATGCACGTTTTTTTCGTGAAATGTGCACGACTTAATGGTTATACTACCTGTCGCACGGCCTTATCGGCGTTTTGTTGGTCGGTCCTAATTTTGATTAAAAAAGGCTTGTCAAGTTTTTATTGCGATTTTAGGCCAAATTAATCTGTCTATTCATGTATAATTCAATCAGATGGGTTAGTTTTAGGATATTGCGTCAACTTTTCAAAGACTTGGTAACAAATTTAAATAAGTTTATATGTATCATTATTATACTTGAACGACTCTAAACAAAAATGGTTAAAATTTTTTATGGGATTTCGGTAGAAGGGTTTGGGTACGGCTGTTGATGAATAATTTTCGTGAGTTGTGTGCACATGTGCATTTATCATAATTCTCCCAATCAATCGTTTCACTCTTGTTTGGTAGTGAGATCAAAACTCTTGTAATTACTAGACACTTGGCTATGTATGTGCATGTGTGTCCTTCCACAAGTAGCACACACACACACACATGATAGCATGACTAGCTGTAGACCTCGGCGTTGTCGCATTAAACATTACACCATTCCACCTAACTTTTAAAAACTTCTAACTTTCAAACTACATATCATAAGAAAAGAGTTTTGTGTGGCTGAAATAATTTGAGAGAAAATAAAAACAACTGTAAAGGTTTTCAAACTTTGTCAAACAACTTTTAAACTTCATATTATAAGGAAAATATTTTGTGCAGGTCAAATAGATTTTTTTTAAAATATAGAAGGGTTTAAATATAAATGTGAAACAATTAGCAAGTAATAGCTAAATTAAGTCAGTTTTGCTACAGTTACAATAAAATATGATTTGTATGCGATTATTGATAATCATTATTATTATTGATAATTTGATTTTTGTATTTGTATTATGATTTGTATTATTATTTATATTATTTATACTATTATTTAATTATAATACTATTTATAGTATTATTTACACTATTTGCAATTCCAACTTTCAAACTACATATCATGAGAAAAGTGCTTTGTGTAGTTGAAATAATTTAAAAAAAATAAAAACAACTGTTAAGGTTTTCAAACTTTGACAAACAACGCTAGCCTGTCTTGACAAGCTGTTGTTTTTGCGTAGTTGTCCCCCGTCGAGCGGCGAGCAACAACAGCTTATCACAAGACGTACTGCGCCTGATGCATCAGCTGCACTTATAGGGAGTTGTTCTCTTCTGTCTACGCGGCTTGGCCGCGATGTTATGTCGGTCGCTCCATTGGTAATCATAACGGATTTTACGCAAAAATTTATGTAGAAAAAAAAACAAGATTACAACGTTTAACCAAAGACCAGTTTTTGTGATAAACTTTAGTAGAATTTAAGAATAAAATAAACTTAAAATAAAATCCATTAGAACAAATAAAACTGACTGATACAAAAATAGAAATAAACCTGACTGAGCGCACAAATAACGACATGTTTAGTCGCTGTTGTTACCTAAGTTCTCAAGTTCTACTAAAGTTTACCGCAGAGACTGGTGGCTGGTTATTTTTTCTACATAAATTTTTGCGCAAAATTCGTTATGATTACCAATGGAGCGACCGACAACATCGCAACCAAGCCGCATAGACAGAAGAGAATAACTCCTTATAAGTGCAGCTGATGCATCAGGTGCAGTACGTCTTGTGACAAGCTGTTGTTGCTCGCCGCTCGACGGGGGGACAACTACGCAAAAACAACAGCTTGTCAAGATAGGCTACAAACAACGCTAACTTTTAAACTTCATATCATGAGAAAAATGTTAGATCAAACAAATTAAAAAAATAAAACAACTATAAAAGAGTTTAGATATAAATGTGAAATAATTAGCAAGTAATAGCTTAATTAAATTGGTTTTGCGACTATAAGATATAAAGATATAAATGATATATTAAAAGATCATTTTGCAATGATACAATTATTACGAACTGAGAAAACAAAATAAAAATCCTAAATATGTAAATATAAAATTAATAATAACAATTCTTGCATAGAAGTGTGTGTATAAAAAGGGTTACCGTTCAACCAGAATCGGTCCATTAAAACTTTGAATATGACGATACTATTATCTCTCGATACTGATACAAATTTAAAAATGAGATATCGTGCTGTATTTGTCTGACCGAACGGAGAGCGAATGTCGAAGCTCTTCCCATAAATGTCTGCGTGAGAAGAATTGGCCTTGACCCCAGATATAGTAACTGAACCATACAAAAAATAATTCTTAGCAGGGAAATCATAACGCGTAGGCGCAGTGCTAATATAATAGCTATAGCTGGATAATCACATTCAGAGAAGAATACACACACAAACTTTGAGAAATATACGTGTATGTATAGATATGATACTGAAGTCTGTTAGGAATTGACCAGAACTGAACAACAAAGCATGGCTGTAGAGAATCAAAAAGGCAAAGCCTTTGAAAAATAATCTTGAGCCAATTAGCGTCAGGGTAGCGAAGAAAGGGAAACCGTTTATGGGCAACTATCTGAAGATGAAGGAAGAGAGATGGTCAAGTTTTATTTAATACCGGACAAGAGCCACCAAGAGGACAAGAGCCACCAAGAGGACAAGAGCCACCAAGAGGACAAGAGCCACCAAGAGGACAAGAGCCACCAAGAGGACAAGAGACACCAAGAGGACAAGAGCCACCAAGAGGACAAGAGCCACCAAGACATTCATAGTAAACAAAATTTACAAACCATTATTATTGCTGACCTTAAGCAGGTGACTGCTAGCAAAGTTTTATATTAATAGACTGTGTTCCTTTTATTTATATCTTAGAAGTGAAACTGAATATAGAGACACAGTGTATAAGTATCCAAATGAAGATCATGATATAGCGAGGCATCATTACTTTAGGCAGCGAATTGGGAGGGATTACTGTACTTGAGTGGGAGGGATTACTGTACTTAAGTGGAAGGGATTACTGTACTTATGTGGGGGGATTACTGTACTTATGTGGGAGGGATTACTGTACTATTTTGTCAGCTATAGCACATGCCATGACTATTGGTTGCAATATAAACTATGATATGCTCACCGTACACGTTCCTCATTCATATGGATCCCATTTGGTCCTCGACCATTTATAAAAAAGTGATCTTTGGCATCTTCATCGTCTCCACATGCATTCAAGGCGCATCTTTGGTAAACATCTGGAGAGATCGAGCAGCTCCATGTGAAGTACTCTGCTATCTCGTCTATAACAAAATATGGGCAGCACTCAAAACATACATTTATGCCTTCCAGCTTTGAATAATTAACAAAAACATCGCTATTCATAGAGATATTGCTTGACTGGCAAAGAACTCTATAAGCTACAATAAGCTAAATATTAACACACACCTACAGAACTGTGAGTAGAGGTTTATGTTTAATGTGAATGTATGGGCATGGAAGCCTGTGCGTGAAAATCAGGGTATATGCTTTCAAGGTAAGGTCTGTTGCTAGGTCTGTTGGTAGGTCTGTTGGTAGGTATGTTAGTAGGTATGTTAGTAGGTATGTTAACAGGTCTGTTGGTAGGTATGTTAGTAGGTATGTTAACAGGTATGTATATAAGTGCTATTACTCTGTTTCTATGGCGCAGTTAATCACGAGTTTGCATCAGCAAGATGAAAACTTCCGCAAGACAAACAAGTTTTGTTGCTCTGTTTTGCTTTCACCTGTTTTATGCTCGAAGAAAATAGAAATGGCAATTGGGAGTTATGCAAGCTATCCCATTTCAAACATTTTCCACACACCAGTTATTTATTTTGATCTAAGAAGTTTCAAATACGTGTAAAAATGCGAATCTTTTTTAACAATGTGTTCACATTAATCTCCAACATGCGATTATCCACTGAAACACTTATTGGATGATAACTCAATGTGCGCACAACTCCCAATCCATGACAACTCAATGTGCGCACAACTCCCCATCCACAGCGTCCGCGCGATGGAAACTGTGATTGTCATTAAAACAGTTAGTAGTAGCCTGAGCCTACCAGGATTTTCCTAATTAGTGTCAAGACCAGCGAGCCTGCTAGTTGATATGCTTCTAGGCATCTTTATTAGAATGTTAACATCCTCTTTACTTACAACTTCTGCCTGAATAGAAAACATCGGTACCCCTGCAGCCAAATCTCCAAGCCTCATGTACAGACCCATACATAAACCGATGAGGGTGCATAGTTATGTCTTTAGCCTTGATTCGTAGAGAGATTTCCTGAACACCAACCTGTACAATGGTGTCAATTAGAAAGACAGTACTTGTACAATGGTGTCAATTAGAAAGACAGTACCTGTACAATGGCGTCAATTAGAAGGACAGTACCTGTATAATGGTGTCAATTATAATGACAGCACCTGTACAATGGCGTCAATATGAAGAACAGCACCGATATGTTAAGCAGGCATTTAAGTAATTACAAACAAAATAATGAAAGACTATGTCATATTGTAGATACAAATAATTTAATTGATGGAAACTTGTATAAAATGGTAAAATAAATAATAATACTGGAATATCAGATGTACGCAGAAGTATTATACGAGAAGCACATTCTGCCAAAAAACAGTGTAAAAGCAGGTATCAATTTTTGCTGCCAAAATTCCTGCCAAGCATGCAAATGTGTGCGAAAATCCAAATGTTTTAGTATGTTGTTATCATGTAACCTTATAACAGAACACATAGCCTTATAACCAGACACATAGCCTTGTAACCAGACACATAGGCTTTTAACCAAACTTTAAGTATTGTAAATAAATACATAGCCTTAAATTCAAACACTTAGCCTTATAACCAAACACGTAGCTTTGTAACCAAACATAGCTTCAGTTTAGACTTTAGAGCAAGAAATGGAAACAATGTGTTTGTTTAAACTTACTCTAGCGTGGCTATCAGTTTCCCTGAGGCTATTGATACAAGGCTCAAAAATATAATCAATACCACTTACCTCTGGGCTGTAGCCTTGCCCCGGAAGAGTTCTGGCAACAGCGCACTCAATATAGCTCGGTATGTATGATGTGTACCAGTCCTCCATGCCTGGTATTTGAGAGAAGTAGTTGATCATCTGACAGGGTCCTTGCCTCATCAGAGTCTGTCCTACGTAGGGCTGACTAAAGTAGTCAAACCCTATACCATAGCCTGCGTGCGAGAAGACAACGACTTACCCACTTTCATAGTCTTCTAAAAGCTCTCATAATGAAAAAGACTTGACAGAGTTTTAAAGATGGACTTACACAAAATTTTACCAAAAGTTTAAAAGTTTTTGAACAAACGCTTATTCAAAAATCTCTAATTGAACGCCATGGCACTCTGTTGTTCAACCCTTCCTCTCTAGTGGTGGTCAAATGGAGGTGGCGTTCAATTAGAGGTTTTACGGTATATACTACTTTGAGTAAAAGATATTGTCTCTAAGGCTATAATTTGGAAGTCTATAAAACTCAAAGGTTAATTCAACTATTATTATTTTAATTCAAATATTTTGTGACCTGCATTTCTTGACTACTGTCAGTTTTGTTCAGCATACGACCTCTGGGTGACCTTTGGCAATGTTTGTTTGTTCACGGTTGTTTATTAAAATTAGATAGTTTTTTAGTTCTGAGCAATACCTCTGCACGGCAGGATTTCACATTCAATAGCCCAATTGTCCTCTGTAGAACACCAGGCTGCATTATGGGAAAACTCATATGGGTCAAGCTTTGGATCAGAGAAGACACACTTAAAGTTGTGGTTCCCGAAGTCATACTCCGCACTGCTAGAGCTGTAACAAATGCAATGCATGATAACAGTAGAAAGACAGATACCTCAAAACCATACTCACTAGGAAAAACCATCTCTAAGTTTCTGGATGTTACATAGTGGAATGGATCATATATTATGGCAGTCATCAGACACTGTGGTCAGACTAGCTGATAGTCACTGGAGCAGACAACTCACAGAACCTATCACTGGACTAACCACTCTCAACTCTTAGGCCACTACCTGGAAGGTATGGCCAATATGTACATATATGTAAATCTCTGTGGTTGTTGTGCGTCATTTATCCAGACGTAGCGATTAAAATATAGCTACGAAAATCCGCACTGGATTTGAACTCTCACCCTCTAGGTCTGCTGCAGTCAGACATTCTATCTACTATGCCACATATATATATATATATATATATATATATATATATATATATATATATATAACAGAGATATACAAATAAACAAATAACAAACTTTTAAATTTTGTTATTTGAACAAATAACAGCTCATATAAATTGTTCAAATACCAATTTTTTCGTATAGATATCTTTTGGTTTGAAGTGTTTATTTTTTTATCTAAAAATGACTTGCGCGGTATTTGTGAGGCTTGCGCAGAGCGCAGTACAGAAAGCACTAGAAACTCTTTGCATTGCCTGCCAAGTCAACAAGTTGAAAATAAAAGTATATTCCTATTAAATAGACGTTAATTTTTTAATTTGATTATTGTTACTGCATTTTCAGCATTATTTGTATTACTATGTTAATTAAATTAACAGCAGAGTAACGGATTTTTTCCATCAATTTATCAAAGAGCCAGATGCAATCATCAAAGGAGCCACATATGGCTGAAGAGCCATATGTGGCTGAAGAGCCATATGTGGCTGAAGAGCCATAGGTTTTCTACCCTTGTTCTAGATATGTAGTGACCTATTTGCTAATGCATTATTGAATGAATTTTGCGAACAGCAATAAAATAAATTATTTGTTTCTAAGTGGAAATACTGCTACACGGTGTTGAAACAACTTTTCTTTAAAGCCCGAAATTGTATGCTGAGAGTATGAATTCTTATTTCAGGCATTTTGTGATCATATAAAGATAGTGGTGTCTCTGTACCATGTTAAAGGATTATCTTTATGTAGATATGATAACACCATACTGTAGAACACGGGATACTCATGTACATTTACCTGATCATGCATATAACTTCAAGATTAATCACAATGATTTTATGAAGAAGAGTGTATGTAATGTAAAATGCACAAACTGTAACATTCAATAAAAACTATCAGGAATAATGCAACATATAATATTACTATCACAATAGTTGGTTTGTTTGAAAGAAGAAAAACAAATGAAACTTACTATGTCATGGAGCCATTGCATAGTTGACCATTGATGCCACGATTAATGAGAACGTAAGGACTTAGGTCATGTTCTAAATCAAAACTGCCATTTTGTTTTATCTGGGACTTCACACAGTTTCCTCTAAAAAACCAAGAAGAGAATGTAGAAAATGTACATTTTGTGCTAGCATTATCATACAAAATTATATCAGATAATATATAGCATACATCTATAAAATTAATACATTATCATAATTTATAATTAAATTATTTGATATAGAAACGGAAACGATATCAAAACTCATCAAGAGGAAACCAACGATATGACACTTGACAATATATATATGGCTGGTTCAAACAGGATTCGTGGTTTAAAAAGGATTCCACTGGTTTAAACAGGATTCAACTGGTTTAGAAAGGAAACTGGTTTAAACAGGATTCTGCTGGTTTAGACAGGATTCAACTGGTTTAAACAGGATTCAACTAGTTTGAACAGGATTCAACTGGTTTAAACAGGATTCAGCTGGTTTAGACATGATCTTACCTAGTAAATAGCAATTTAATAAATGCTATTCCTGACCTATTTGTGAGATATTGTAGTACTGCATTCATACACTTCGTAATGCTGAGCAGAATTTCTGTCATAAAATGAGACCAGAGAACAAGAGCAATTGATGCATGAGTTCACCACCTGCTCCATAGAATTGGTACAACCAATTATTTATTGAAACTCTGGTCTTGTTTGCTTTTTGTCAAAAAGTTTAAAGAAATCTTAATAAAATATCAAAGATAGTTTATACAGTATAATTTGTCACAAATTTTGCGGATTAAAATGTGAGAACTTCCAACCCTGCCATGTTTTTTTAATCCGAGACTAACGTGGTTTTTTTAACCGGCATTTAACTTGACCAGCTGACTGGTAAAGTCTAGGTTGGACATTTGTGTTCAACAAGCATGTGAAAGTGTCAATGTTCAATTTACAGAGCTGCAGATGCCTCTGTAATAACTAAGGTCTGTTTTTTTCGAGCCCTGTTAGTTGTGGTCAGTCTTGAAGGTAAAGTCAAGTGATTTTGTAGATATTTTGAAATTTTATCCTATGCCTCAGCTCTTTCTAAAAACATTTGTTGAAACCACTTATATGGTTATGAGTTGTATTAACCATATATGGTCATATATACCATATATGGTATACCTTATATGACTATATATGGTCATATATACCATATATGACCATATATGGTAAATGCACTAAATAAATAAAGTTAATAAACTAAACAAACTGCAATGAAATAAATAAATATACTAAATAAAATAACCAACAAGATAAATATAGTAAGGAGGTTGATATAATTGCCATTGACTCAACATGTTTATAATGAGTGACATCTAGTTTTTAAATCATAGATAAACATGATGACATCTAGTCATCATGTTTATCTATGATGACATCTAGCTCGAGAGTGTTTTTGTTGCTTTATCAACAAAATTACTAAAAATGAACGAATATGTGAATTTATATATTAAATTGAGTGCTTATTATTTTAAATTAATCCCACTATGAACTGAGAGTATATATTGAGGTTCTACATTATAGTCCCCAATGTGGGGACTGCCCAGTGATATACAGCCCCCAATGCAGAGGCTGTATACCACTGATTATAGCTATTCAACATTGTCTGGCGCACCGCACAGCATTACTACAGATTGTAATTACTAAGACCACCTAGTAATTTTTGTGATCTTCGTCATTTATGGCATAGACTCATTTTTTTTATTATCTGAGACCATATACATACTATATATACCTAATTGAGAAGCAAGTTTTGCAGATGCTATGTCGTATAAAGTATTTTCAAGAAATACAGTCTGTTTATTCGGTACCCTTTTTTATTATATTGTTTGATTGACAATAAAGATTGGCCAAATAAATAGTAAGACGTTGCTAATACACCAAAAGGTTCCCGATTTACTTTTACTTAGTTACATGAATGCATATGATCATAAACCATTTTAAATTTGAAAAATTTTGCCGACAAATTTAAACTTGGTTTATATTGGATCATTTGGTACAAGAAACTATGTTACACCAACACCAGGGTAAAAAGATAAATTTCTGTTGACATTTAATAATATTCAAGTGTCGAACATCCTTAGCTTTCCATTGTACATACTCTCATAACTCCTTGATTAAATAATCGTGGATTATTAATAAGTAACACGTTCATTTTCAGAAGTCTTAAAATTGCGATATCTTCAGTATTTGCATCTTCCCATGCTTCGCTAGGCTCTGAATGTTTCAAAAAATTACGATACAAGATACTATTATTCGGTAGCGCTGGAAGCTGTTATACAGCTGTCCTAAAGTCTGATTCACACTATATAGTCGTATGTCAGCTTCAACCTCTCGGCAATCCTTCAACGACTATCGGCGCTGTAAACCATGACATTGTCCAGCTATCGCGGGTATGTTGGGAAAGATAGCAGCTGTCGAACTTGGCTGATAGTTCGCTGGGTATCCACACAGCCTGAGCAATGTGGACTGCTGCGCGATGGCGATTGGGTGTCATGGATTGCTTGATCTATATTTGCACTCATGACAGTTGCTACAGGAATAGAGTTCAAATGTTTCCACGACTGCATTGTATAACGAGGACACAACACTATGGGTTACTCATTGATGTAAACGCAGATGATTTTGTGATAGAGTGAACATTATTATCACAGACGATCACCGAAGCATGGTGGAGTTAATGATGACATGCGGCAATATAGTGTAAAACAGCCTTTAGATGTGCTGTCTAATTAAAGGGCTGACTGTCATTGGGTAATGCAAGCAAGCAAGGACTTACCTTGAAGAAGGCAGCATAAGCAATAGAACAGCTAGCAGACTTAGCCACGGCATGATCTCGCTGTACAACACCCCTTACACCCAATAATGCCTCATAGCATAATGCATGTCGTGAGGATGTGTTTAACGTGCTGCACGATGAGAATTGTCAACGAGTTGAGTTACACATGGAGTGCATCAAGTTCCATCCAAGTCATGTTTCAAGTATCATTAGTACGAACAGACAGCAGGGTTGGCAAAAATATTGATATTTAAAAAAATATCATATCACTGATATATATCATGATATTTATGAAACAAATGACATTTTTGAAAATAATTTGAAGCTAGGTTGACTTTATATGGTGTTAACATTGTGTTTGATGTATTTTATAGGTTGTAAGGGACCAGTCAGCAATGTTTAATACCAAACACTTGATTTATTGTAGGCCTAGTATAATAATAATATGTATAAATATGAAAATGTTTGTTAAACATTGGATTGGAAATCATGACACGAATGCAAAAGTGCAAACGAAATAGCGGAAATATTAAATACACACTATGATAGTCCAAGCATGTTCTAATGTCCTACTCTTGTCTAGTTTAGGTATTTGTGAACAAACACCAGCTTGCCAGCCTTCACCACACCGAAACGATTTCTCAACTTACTGTGAACCAGTTCACATGATGAAAACAAACACTCAACACTAGCAGTCAGAGTTATATCATCATATTTATAGATTTTATACTGAGCCAGAATCCTTTTTGTTTCTATTCATTAAAAGATTTTTACAGAAAATGATGAGATGAGTTACTCTGTCATCTCAGTGAGTCAGTGTAATGTGCTTGCAATTCTGTCTCTGGTTGTCAGATTGTTCAATTCAAAATCATGGATTATGAAGTTCAAAGGGTTTTCAGCAGGCTGGTGTTCCAACAAGGCAATAAAATATAACAGTTTAACATGAGATAATCAGGTTAGGGAGATAGTACTGGGATGAAGGAAAACAATTTAGATCTGAGAAATTCTTCTCAACTCAAACACTAATTAATTGGTCTAACCAATGTCACCGCCTTGGTTTGGCTATTTTTGTTTGTCTGTGTTGGGTAAGCCTAACAGGCCCCTTTGCAAGTATTTGATGATTTTAGGTGTTATTTTGTATTTTTAGACTGTTAGCAATAGTTGTAAGGTGAAAACGGAATGACAAAATAGATATTTTTCAGAAATATCAAAATATCGATTTTTTTTACCAAAAAATATATCTATCGACGATATATATCGATGATATATATCAAGTAATATATATCAAACCAACCCTGACGGACACCAATCACATTCCAGTTTCAATATGCATACTGAAAGCTTTTATAAAGACAGCCATCTTTGAAGCTAGTGTATATTAGCCTGAAGTATGGGATTGCCAATGAAACTCGATTCTATGCTCTACCTTCCAACATGCTTCAATTCAGTAAAAAATACATTATTAGATATTTCATTACCTAAAATGTATCGCATTCTTTTAAATATTACACGACCCATAGTGGCTGTGGAAGGTCTGTGTAATGTGTGTCCAAAATAGTGAGTTGCAACAACATGTTTAGTTTATGATAAATATGACAGTATATTCAGTGACAAAGCTTACACGCATAAAAGCATGTACATGATTTCCAGTCGATTTCAAAGAATAATTTAAAATGCTGATAGTAACAAGTTCTTTTAAAATACAGTGAAGTAAAAAGGACAAAGCAAAACCTGAAAGAGAAAGCAAACATAAAACAGGGAGAATACAATGCTCATCAAAATTAAAGAGCATATTTCTGTGTTCATTGAAGAAGGAAGTGATTTTCAGTTCATTTGTCTACACAAAAGTCAGAATATTTGAATATAAATCGTAACACAAGAACGTGTAAAAATGTGAGTCAGGAATCCATCTTGAGTAGTTTGTTAATTATATCAGATATTGTGTGGTAAAGAGCTATTGAGTGATAGGGCAGGTAGAGGTAAAGGCTGTAGAACATCATGCCAAAAACTAGAAATAGAACTGTGTCTAAAGTAACTTGTTAAGGAGTGTCAGAGGAAGTAATCAAAACATGCATCCCACAGCAGCTGTAGACGACAGTGAAATAAAGCAACCCTTCCAAAGTCTTTTTTGGAAAATAATGCATAGGGGTGCTAAGTGACATGGCCATTTGTAACTTCGCAATATTTTTGTTGCAGTCAGAAGAAATACAACCCAATCAGGCTCTCTCTGATAGGAAAACTATATAGCACTTCTCGGTAACGCTGCATAGCCTTGTGTGTGTGCCCCAATAATTTCACCATCGGCTATTTAATCTAAGTTGAAGAAACTGCCCCCAGTTAAGCAACACATTGCATATGTGAATTAAACAACATAATGGCATTTATCATAGGTTTGTTAGAAACTGAGTTTTAGTTTATTAACTAGATGCTGATGGAAACTTGAGAATAAAATTCGAGCGCAGCCATTTTATTCAGACAACCTACTGTTATTGACTAGACGCTGCACGAGAGCACTTGAAATTTAAGCCAACGAGCATATGAAATTAAAGCCAACGCCAAATGAACTTTTGTTCGCGATTATAACCACGGGCTATAATATCAATTTTATGTTATTTTACAAATTAAAAACAAAAGTAGCAACAAGCTAGTTATAACAAACTAAATCAGATAACTAAGTCGCTTAACATTGAGTTTTAAAAGGATACGGAATAGGTGTCTCTCCCAAGGCTCCAGCATGTAGAGAGCGGAGCACAGTAGGTACTGAAAATACCAGTAACTAAAAAATCCCATATTTTTTGTATCTCGATCCCATTCTGTTTTTCTTCGGCTACTACCCATCTTACATTAACTTTTCACCAAATTGGGAAAATAGGTGCAATATAGGTTGGAAGGAATTTCGTCCTAGATACAAGTCTAATCTTTCGTCGACGAATGACACTTTGTCGCTGCTTATTCCAACTAAACTCTGAGCTACACAAATCGGAGAAACGATGGGAGTCCGCAAAGAAGATGGAAACTATCATATTTTTACTACGGTTATTGACAAGGTTCAAGGCCAGCAACAAAATAGCAAGTTGCCAAAACGTAAATTGATCGAAACGAAGAGTCTCCGCTACATTATTGTTGTTAGGTCCTGAGGCTTGAAGCATGGCGGAGTCTAAACGAGAGTGTTCAAAAGAAAAGTTTAAACCTATAGTGACAGATGATAAGGATACTTCTGAAACTACAGTAGTCGAACATAAAGGGGAGGAAGATGTTTTACACGAAGTTGTAAAGTTAGGAGGGAACAAAGTATGCGTATAAACCTCTCTTGCTTGTGTCAAACTGATAGGTGTCAGTGCGGTCACGTGTTGCTCACTAACTGCACAGGCAACTTGCTAACACACCTAACACACTTTTGCTAACTCCAGTCACGATTTGATGTGACCCAATAAACAAAATTAGGCTAAGGACTCAAATTTAGGAGGTGCATTACTTCCACATGTTTTAGAGTGCTCCAAATGAAAAGAGAAGTTGCCAACTGCTATCTTACTTTCGTTACACGGCCTTTCGATTTCGATTATCTTAATGTGTATTTAAAAATTACACCTTCATTTTTTATTTTATAACAGTTGTTTTAGTGTATTACAACTATTTTAATTCTACAGTGTGATTGATATTTTAAAATCACTAGAATTTTACAGTAAAAAGGCTTAACAAGATCAATGATATACAGCCCCCCAAGGATAGCCGACGGCTCTCATATGGGCGGGGTTTAATGATGGAGCTCTGTTGGGATGAACCCTAACACGGCACCCGAACAAACAAATGCGCTGAATAAAGTCCCTTGTAAATTTACAAATATTATTGAACTATAACGGTTATTTTACTGATCTGTTTGTTTCATTTTGTTGTCAAATAAATATAGTTGCCCAATATTGTCACCATTATGATCAGTCAGTTGCCATTCACAAGTATTCGTGATATTAATAGTCACAATCATAAAATAGCCCAAATTCGGTTTTGTATTTAGATTTGTGCGAAAACTACACTGCACAGCTTTGCCTGCTGTCCCATCTTATTGGCCTGGTAAAAAAATGTGACAACAATGAAAGACTTTGTCATTTTATATTAGGGGTGGCAAAATATTAGTCAAAAACTAGGGAAAAATGCCGTTGTTCGGGTAATTTTGGGTAAATTATATTCAACTTTAAGCATATACTACGACCTTTACCAATTTCAAAATTTGTAAAATAGGGTAGTTTGAAGTGTTTTATTTTGCATGGATCCATTATTTTGGTTAGGTATTACCCCTACATTGTTGAAATTCAAGGTTTGTTATTGTGAACCGCGGGGTCTACTGACTGAATGAGCTAATGAAACGATAACAGCGAGTCGTGTTTTCCAAAACCTAACAAGGCAACGCAACCGCCCTGCGAGAATTGTGCTAGCTCCGAAACCCAGGCCAGCACAATCCCAACAGAGCCCAATCATTAAACCCCGCCCATATGAGAGCCGTCGGCTATCCTTGGGGGCTGTGTATCATTGATAAGATACTGCTACAGTTGCACTACTTTTTAATTAAGCTTTCAAACTGGTGAACATGCAAATGAAGAAACAGTACTCGCTAAAAATAAATATATAACGTAGTAAAAATCGCATTGAGGGCTGAAAGTAATGTTTCTTTTCATTCAGTTGAAGTCCCGCAACTACAATATACAACCATTATTTGTTCCAACATTCAAGTAATATTCAATTATGACATATTCACTGTTAGATGCACATGTTGATATAAATCAGTTCTGAAAAAGCTTTTTTCAATCTCTCAAACTAACTGTTTCAACAAACTAACCTCTTTAGGAAAGTCAATGGTGCTAACAGAAACTAAGGACACAGTTTACTTCATTTGTCTCTTCAATGTGTGTTAACTGCTTTGTTAGCCATTCAGTATCGCTGGTACTAGTATCACTAGCGCTCGTGGTTCACCCAGGCTCAACCACCTCTAAACTTTATTTCATTGCATAACATTTCAGCATGTACAATTTGCCACACACCAAATATTGCTTTACAAACACGTAAGATATATAAAAACATCTATAAAGTGTGAAAATCCACACTAGTAGTTGGACAAGCGCCGCTTGCTTCTACAGCAACCACAAGCATAAATTAACAAAGTAGTACCAATGTCGAAATTTGACTGAGTGGATTTCAAACCAAAATTACTACTGAATTGACTCTTGCATCACCGAAGGACTCGCTCTATTCTTCAAATTCAGACATAAATCTCTGGCACATTTCTAACCCAAAATACCGTCTTGTAAGAAAATGGCTCTTCCTGCTGACTGAAGTAGCTTCTCTAATCCACACTTTGGAGTGAAATTACAAGATGATTTCACGTGCTATTATTTGTCAGGTAAAAAGGCAATAAACTACAAAAAAACATTTTTGTGACTACTCAATTTCTCTCGATGCATAAGCTATATTTAGTTTAATGTTTCGACGGCATACGACACACCTAGTAGATGTATAAGACCCCTAACCAGCTTTATCTTCACGAAGCTATAGCCTGTTGACAGAAGGAACCAGAGAGTCAAGTCCATCTAAATGTGAATTCGTTACTTGCACAAGCTGTGGACTTATCAAGTCATTCATGTTAGTTGTTGCTCTGTAGAAAGATTTGGCTCTAATAGATGTTGATGATGCATCTGATGTTGAGGATTTAGAGATAATCAATGATGACACGGAGCCAGTCAAAAGAGATGACATCTTGCAGTTTATTGAGGAGCTTGGCATTCGTAAGGAGCGGCCCGATGAGTTGTAGGTTGCTAACACCAGTTTCTTGGGCTAATCCCATAGACTAGCTAAGGATACATGAAATTTCTGAGGATCTTCAAATATCAAATAATCTTCAAATATCAAATAATCTTCAACGCTATAGTTGTTTATTTCGACAGTTGAACTGAGCAGTTGTCTTCTCTCTGTCACATTGAGACTCACTAAAAACTGTATGTACTCGGCCGATAACTCCTTAAAGATGTGGTTGCGTCAAATTTGAGTTGATTTTAAAAGAAAGCATTTTTTTCTCTATCAGTTGATATGTTGTTTGTTGTGTTAGGCGATCTCATTGCAAAGATATTTGAAGATTAAAATCGAAAAAATCTGATCGCGGTTAAAACGCTCAGGCCAAAAAAACATGCCCAGACTTGTCCAAAATGATGTCACGCGTGATTTATCTGTCAATATATCTCGTATTCACATCGGCTATTTGCGATGAAAGTCTAGTCCTTCGCGGCTCTATTGGCATATATTTTATTTTGTATTTGCTCATGTTGGTTAGAATAAAATTTTAAACCCCGCTACAGATACATTATTATGAATGTTTCAAACGCCTCAAATAACGAAAATTGAAAATTTGTCTTACTCACTTTCTCCAAATGCTGTGTAAACATTTGAGTACCGACTACCAATTCTAACGGTCTACGGTAATTCTGTCAAGCAAACTGTAGAATAAGGTCTTTGTATCAGCACAGTTCCGCCGCTACCCACACTAACGATATACAGCCTCCCAAAAGTTCCGCCCACATTATGTCCGTCGCCTATCCTTGGGGCTGGGCTGTATATCATTGCCAACACCGAAAACTAGTTTCTTACTACCGTGAGTAAAATAAGCAAGCCGCGTGTTTGAAAAGAATATACATAGGGATAGAGTTTTAAGGATGAGAAGTCTGCTGCAAACTGGATTTGAACTCACATTCTCCAGTTCTGCGGACATCCATATACCGTATCCAATTCACTACAATATTCTGCAAATCATGTTTTGCATTATCTTTAACAATATGATTTTATTATATATTTTTACAAGCAAAAAGATTTTCATCTCGGCATAAAGCTTTTAATAAAAATATTCAAGCCGTGGCCACTCACATAGTATTAGCTGATACAATAAGACAAATTCTATGTAATTTTATGCAGCACACATTCAAGTCTCTCTTTCCCCTTTATGGCAGTTTCCACACTGACAAAGCTGCTTCGGCTGGTGGGACGACATAAACATCCTGTAATCAGTAAAACAAATGCAATAAATATACATCATTCATAGATATGCCATTCTAAAGCGTATTTACTGAAAGCTTTCAAATTGGGAGTTTGATAGATTGCGAGTGTAATTTTAAAAACGAATAAATGTTTAACAAAGGCACAAGTACGCCAAGCCAACGATTCGAAGCTTTGGTTGTGGAAGTTAAAGATTTGCATTGATCAATCGATTTTCTTCACTTTCTACAAGTGAAAAGTGAACATCTAAAGTCAAATCATAAATCTAATTTACTAGATAAAACTGCCACAGAAAATTTGAAGCAAATGTAGCTAGGTGAACCGATTAGAAAATATAAAACGATGACTAGTGATAGCAAAAAGTTATAAGTTTATTAATTAGTACATGTATTAATGAGTACTAAAATATTACCTTTAGTATGTTCATCAATCTAAGCCATTGTATTGCTAGATGCTAAAGAATAAAAAGAAACCGTCAAGAACTTACTGGACATACGTATCTCGCATGCGCAGGAAATTACATTTTAGCCTCAAACAGGGAAATATTATCTGAATGTAAACCCAACAGGAAACTCTAGGAGATTCAAAGTAAAAGATAAAATTATCTCCATTCTTCGATCTTCCTCCGTAGAACTTCAACTACCTGATGCAAAGAAAACTTGGAGTCACCTTCGCAGTAACTTTACAGCAATTTTTACAATTATGTTGTTTGCCAATAAAATGTGTCGATTGAGTAATTCATTAAAGTAACGATGTTAATTAATTTAGTAAATATCGATGTCCATGCGATTTAATAATAGAGTAAAATCCCTAAAATTGAGATCACAGACAACACGTTTTACGAGTGATAACATTTATTACGGCATATATAAAAATTTCGCGCTGATGATTGGCTAAGGAAGCGACCTCATATTTATCGCTCGTAGTTTCTTTTCAGATGTATTGTTTGTGACGTCACGAAACAAGCACCCGCTGGAATGTGAGCTTTTTAAAAGAGGGCCTCATTCAAACGCATATATCTCTGGACATGGTTGGTCTACAAAGACAAAAATGGCATCAAATTGTAGCTGATGTTTTAACCTTTTGTGGGTCTTAATTTCATTAAATCAAATTTTTTGACGCAACCACATCTTTAAGGTTTGCATGTAGAACTAGATAAGCTATATTTAACTGTTACAGAAAACTTGAATGTAGGTGAAACATTTTTGTTAGACAAGTTCACCGTGGGTATATAGAGGCGACATGTATCAAAATGTCTGTCTACATGTGTACACCTTCACTTTTAGTTTTATGCATATTTAGTCAAATCAATCGAAGTTTCATCACTCTTTTGTAAGTAAGCTTCATGATATAAACCGTTGAGGATTGTCCACTTTCATATCTTACTAACTAATCTTACTTATTAATCTACTAATCTTACTTACTAATTTACTAATCTTACTTACTAATCTATTGATAGCAAAAAAGAGAAAAAGGTGAAACTCGCCATTTCTGAATACGTTGTTGAGCCATCATCTTCTAAAGGGGGAAAGAAAAGCAAAAACAAGTTCAAATGTAAGTTAGAACCTGTCAGAACCTGTCACATCAGTTCTACTCGTCAAAACATGTCACATCAGTTCTACCTGTCAAACCATGTCACGTCAGTTCTGCCTGTCAGAACATGTCACGTCAGTTCTGCCTGTCAAAACATGTCACTTCAGTTCTGCCTGTCAGAACTTGTCACATCAGTTCTGCCTGTCAGAACATGTCACATCGGTTCTACCTGTCACAACATGTCACATCAGTTCTGCCTGTTAAAATATGTCACATCAGTTCTGCCTGTCAAAACATGTCACATCAGTTCTACCTGTCAGAACAGGTTATATCAGTACTGCCTGTCAGAACATGTCACATCAGTTCTGTTGGTCAGATCAGGTCACATCAGTTCTGCCTGTCAAAACATGTCACATCAGTTCTACCTGTCAGAACAGGTTATATCAGTACTGCCTGTCAGAACATGTCACATCAGTTCTGTTGGTCAGATCAGGTCACATCAGTTCTGCCTGTCAGAACCAGTCACATCAGTTCTGCCTGTCAGAACATGTCACAGCAGTTCTGTCTGTCAGATCAGGTAACATCAGTTCTGCCTGTCAGAACATGTCACAGCAGTTCCACCTATGTGTGTGCGTGTGTGTTTACACAGTGCACCCTCAGGGTACAATATTAATACATTTCAGGGTTGGCGTCGAATGGCCAAAAAATCGTATGTAAGCGTATAGAAACCGCAGTAATTATATAATGCAAACATCCCCTGGTAAAAATCATCAAGATTTTATATAAGTACTGTACATGTTAAAAATTAGTATGTTAACCTTAGTAACTATAGTTACCTACAGTAACTTTAGTGTTATCTGTTACTTTAGTGGTTATCTGCATTAAAATGTAACATTGCAGTGCGCTATGTGCAGTATGTACGGTAGGGAGTTCTTACCTTCAAGACAGACGTATGTATTACAGAAACTTGGAATTTAACTTAAATGAATTTAGCTTACTAAACCTCAATTTTTTTCACTAAAGTTTTATCACCTATCAGTTGCCCGCTTGGTTTTCACTATAACTTTTAGTTGACTTCATTAATACCTTTTTTAACCTAATTCAGCCCGAACGATGCTGTTCTCAAAAATATTCTGTTTAATACGTAATGAAGTTGATTTTATGTTAGCGGGTTTAGAGAAGTTGTCTGGCCACGAAACCTTTTGTTTGAAGGGATTGCAACTCTAACTTTGCTACCGGTTTTACCGGGAAAATATTACCGGTTTTCACACAAAAAATACTGAACTGAGAAAAATCGGTGATCCCGTCTCTTTCAGGCATTGTGAAAATGTTCTTGGCGCACAGCATTTCGGCGTTTTTATTATCTCGAATTACATAATAAGCACATTGACTGCCAAAGTTGAACTCTGGCAAAAATTTTATTGACTTTGTGTAGTGAAATAAAGTTTGTATGGCGAAGTGGAAAAATCATCATGTTCCACTTCGTGAGGTGAAAAAATCGTATAACAGGGTAATTATATCCCGAGGATGCACTGTACTTGTTTGAGCTTGTCATTTTGGCTGGCCTCTTTTTTAAGATCGGCTGCTGTAACTATTTATGTTCAGGAGTACCTGTAGTGTCTTGTCGCTCTCTGATACAGTAATAATATACAACAGCTCTTGAAAAGTGACAAGGATTGGTGGATGTGAGCATATAAACAGTTTTATACTTCAACAGTCTAGGCATATAACATTTGAATAAATTGTAAGAAGTTGTCTACTTCCTGTTCGGAATATAAAAATCCCGATAGATTTCCAAGCCTGTGTGACTTTTTGGATAGCTCTGTACGAATGATTGGCTCATGAAATAGCTCTTCACGCTGATTGACCTATGTGATGGCTTAACAGTTATAGAGTGTAAATATATGCTACTTGTGATCTTTGCAAAATTAGCAATTGCTGAGTTTGCGTATCTCTTGCTGTGGTATGATCCAGGATATATGATGGCAATAACTTATTAGTACTTGCATATTCAGTATACTGTGCAACTTTATCAAGAGCTTCAACCAGATGGATATAGTAAGATATTTGAGTCATCACTTGTATTCAAGCCTAAGATCTGTATATGTGCAGTGCAAGACTCGGAGGTAAGCAGTACTACGCCTCCTGAGCTAGAAGAGGATGAAGAGACTGGTGGTGAGGCTGACCTCGCTCCCCTCCTCAAATATATAGAGAGTGGATACAAGAAGCGCTCTCAGGCTATTCTTAAGCCAGGTCGCTGGCTAGCTCAGGTTGGCTTACAGCTCATCTACGTTATATTTAGAACTGCCAGTAAGGAAGGAGTCATATTAGCCTGCCTAAGTTCATTTGGTGTGCAGTGTACTGATATGATTGAGATTCCATGTTCCCTATATAGATTTGATGTAGCCATTGCTTAACATCGGTTACATTCTGGGTTACATTCTGGCGATTCTGTCGTTAAACGAGCTTTTTCCTTGAGAGCCTCCCTTGATAAACGTTCTGCTTGATAGCAGGCTACCACATTACATACATAATATTACATAATCTCACATATTATACCTAATGTTACATAATATCACATACGGTTGTTCACACTGTGATGCACTTCAACTTTTCACTTTCTCAACTTTTCATGAGAACTTTTCTCCCTTTTAATAACAAGGGCAAACGTATAACAAGTATACCTACCTCAAATTTTAACTTTTTTTAATTTAGTTTTTGTGTGTGCACAAAAGCTAAACCAAAAAATTCCATATCACAAAATTTCATTAAAGTACTCAATGTTGTGAAATCTTATTAAAATAGGTAATATCATGAAAATCCATGAAAATACTCTATTGATGTTTGATGAGCATGTAAAGAGAAGTCAGACTACCTTTGAGTACATGGCAATAAATATCACATATCACCAATTCTTTGTTTACTTTCTTGCAATTTTTCTTATCATGTACCATAGTTCATTTTTACGCATACATTTGCAACTTAGCTACCATATTGCTTCTGTGACTTCGCTAACAGTGAAAGAATATTTTTAGCATGGTGTCATAACTCCTAGTCAATGAAAGAGTTATTGTGGCCATGTTATACCTATTCTTGCCTGCCGCTATGGGACTAGGAAGTATTAAATGGTCAGAGGTGGGATGGAGAGAGGTGACTGGTCAGTCCTCTGTCTGGTTGTTTATCAATAATTAATAGATATTGACTTTGGTTCATTTGCAGTTGGAGAGCAAGGATCACTCTGTACACACAGGCAGACCTAACAAAGACTTGGCAATCATAGAGAAGTTTGCTAGTCAAGTTCTTGATGATGACACAGACATTACAAACTCCAGTAAGTTACATTCAAGTGTCCACTGCTAAGTTGACAGCCTGTCAACCTGACAGCCTGTCAAGGAGGGTGCAGTCATACGGAGACATTCGTTTCTCGCGAGAACTTTACAATCAAAACAAGGTCTCAGCTTCACTGCACATCAACTAATCGCAAAGAGACGAACGGAATAGAGACGGGTAACTCTTCAACTTGAACGCAATAGCTGATCTCAACTATAGCAGCGATAAAACCTAGTGGCATCATTTTTCTTCTCAGCGTTTTAACCGTGTTAAAGATTTGTTGGTTTTAATCTTGCAACTGGCAATAAGATCACCTCAAACATCAACAACACACACAAATGATAGAATAATACTGATACTTTCTGATAAAATTTACTAAAGATTTTGTACAAGTTCATCTTTAAGGAAGGTGTTTCACGGTGATAATGCTTTTTCTGTTGAGGGAGAGAGAGCCAGGATATCTGAACACCTATATCTAGTATAAAAGTTACATGTTTTTGCAGTAGTCTTTATGTGTTCTGGCTAAAGCCTAATTTAGTAAGTCCACGGCCACGAATATTCAACCAACCATAGGCGTAAACCCTAACAATATCATGTTGCCAAAAACAGTTTTTCAGCTTCTTTTTTATAATCATTCAGGCCACTAGTTTATATACTGCCAATCATTTTTATAGCGCAATCAGGAGCAGATAAGTCAAACAAAGACTGGGTTAAGAAAATGATATCCAAAGGAACCCTTGCTGACAGGGCAGCAGCGCTGACTACTCTCATACAAGAGGATGCCGTGCACAACATATCTAGTTTGGAGGGTATGGTCAAGATGGTGAGCAAGAAGGATCGAAGAGAAAGTATGGCTGCTATCGGTACGGTAACCAAACAATTAGTTTTATAATTGATCAGAATTAGTTGCTATTAGAATTGAAACTAGCATTGTGGGTAATAGTGCATTAGCTCTAGTAACAGTCACACTTTTTGTCCACTGCTCAGTTACAGCTACATGTAGTTGATTTGTCATAGATGTATGCATGTAGTTGATTTGTCATAGATGTATGCATGTAGTTGGTTTGTGATAGATGTATACATGTAGTTGATTTGTTATAGATGTATGCATTTAGTTAACTTACCATATTTATACCAGGTTATATACTACCTATATCAGGCTATATACTACCTATATCAGGTTATACACTACCTATATCAGGTTATATACTACCTATATTATTTTATACACTACCTATATCAGGTTATACACTACCTATATCAGGTTATACACTACCTATATCAGGTTATACACTACCTATATCAGGTTATATCCTACCTATATCAGGTTATACACTACCTATATCAGGTTATATACTACCTATATCAGGTTATACACTACCTATATCAGGTTATACACTACCTATATCAGGTTACACACTACCTATATCAGGTTATACACTACCTATATCAGGTTATACACTACCTATATCAGGTTACACACTACCTATATCAGGTTATACTACCTATATCAGGTTATACACTACCTATATCAGCTTATACACTACCTATATCAGGTTATATACTACCTATATCAGGTTATACATTACCTATATCAGGTTACACACTACCTATATCATTTTATACACTACCTATATCAGCTTATACACTACCTATATCAGGTTATATACTACCTATATCAGGTTATATACTACCTATATCAGGTTATACACTACCTATATCAGGTTATATACTACCTATATCATTTTATACACTACCTATATCAGCTTATACACTACCTATATCAGCTTATACACTACCTATATCATATGTATTATTATGATTGTTTTTTTCAGGTTCCCTAAAAGATATCTTTATTGATCTGCTTCCTAACAAAAGACGGCTGCGGTCATTCCAGCAGGTGAGTTTTGCCGAATCATAGATTCTGGAGAGGAGATGAGACTCGTGTTTAGGAGGTTTTGTCTGTTGCTTAGAAAGTTTGCTTCCCTACATTGTTATATTTTACATTAAATCTCTACTGTCAAAATGTAAGGCTGACAAGTCTAGACAGGTGATCATCTTGCAAGAGAGCTATTTATTGTGTCAGTGACACTCAGTAGTGCCCCATAAGAACCTCATGTCTCAAGCGTTCTCTGATTTATTTGCCTTCTTACCTTCGGTCTCAGGTACAAATGTAAGTGTAAGGCTGTCTTTACAGATGCCCTTGGAGAGTTTACAGAAGATGGCGGGAGGTAATAAGGAGACTCAGGATCGTCTCCTCGCTCTTTGGTATTTTGAATCCCGTCTTAAAAAGGTTTATGAGACCTTTATCAGTGCTGTACTTTCTGCTACATTTGACACGGTCATAGCCCATAAGCTCTCCTCTCTCAAGGTCAGTTTTAACAATTCCTATAGTAAATTATAAACCAGAGCTGTCTTTCCTTGCCAAGGCTAGTCATCTAGCAGTAGGACAACTCTTATCAATTGTAATGCTGCCATCTAGACTTGTTTACTTATAGCTTAGTATAGTCTTGGTAAGTAGAGTGGTATACAGACGCTACCTTACTTTCAAATATCATCTTACGAACAACGATAGATATGAATGGTGTTGCTTGTACAGTCATTACCCTATAACCCTTTATAATTATATTTAACATTGTTGCATAAAAGCTCATTGCACTCAGTGATGTGTTTGCAGCCAAAACTGGCTTTTCATTTTGCAATAGAAGAGGAGTTAAAAGCGCTGATCAATTGTAAGCCGAGTTTATATAACAGCTATGATGCTATCAAATAATCTGTATATATTTTTCTCAAATTTTGTGTGTATGTATGTCCAGATATACAAATATTGTATATCTATATATTATTACATTGTATATTAAAATATTATAGTTATATATTATTACAAGATATTGTGTATACAGATGTAGCTATTAAAATCTCAGAAGTAGTATTTTCCGCATTATGCTGGATTTGATCTCACACAGATATCTACCACAAGTTTAAAATCCAAGCGCTTTACCACTGAGCCACACAGAGAAATGATTGAGATGTCATTATATATCCTGTAGAAGTGTGCGGGCGCTAATTATTTTAGCACTGCACCCACGCATTATGACGCCCCTGTTAAGAAATATTTTTCGTAAGGTTCAATTACTACATCTGGTGTCAAGCCCAATTCTTCTCACGTGGACAAGTATACTGTATTCATGAGAAGAGCCTTGACATACTCCCTTCTTTCGGTCAAACAAAGTGCGATATCTCATTTTTACATTTGTACGAGTATCAAAAGATAATAGTGACGTATTCAAAGCTTCTGGTGGAACATTAATCTTTTTTATACGCACACACTTCCACGCAAGAATTGTCATTATTAATTCAACATATTCAGAATTTTTATTTTGTTTTCTCAGTTCGTATTAATTGTATCATTACCGAATCATCTTTTATTGTAATCGTAGCAAAACCAACTTAATTTAGCTATTGCTAATTATTTCACTTTTACATCTAAACCCTTTTACAGTTGTTTTATTTTTTTTAATTTGACCTGCACAAAACATGTTCTTTTGATATGTAGTTTGAAAGTTGGAATGGCAAATGTTTTTTATATGTTAAATACAAATAAACTTTCTGTCCAAATACTTTTTTATTTTCCGGGCAACGCCGGGTAGTACAGCTAGCACGCTAGAAATCTGCAAATTTATAAGTTGTAGAATAATAATTTATCAAGTGCTACAAACATATATTCATGAATAAGTGACATAAATAAACCATAATTATAATACATGCAAAAACAAAAATTAACATTTTCAAAACAAAAATATTTGCTTCATTTTGTTCTGATTGTTGCTTTCTTATGGAACGAATTCATCTTCTGGCTGTTCAATACCTTCGAAAGTGTCCGCTGACATCAACTTTTTTTTCACTGCTGTCGATGTTAGCGTCCAAAAAATTTGTTTAGTAGGGCAAAACTTGTACACTTAGCTATTTGAAAAACATTTCTCAAAAATAATAATAAACTTTTAGACTATGCGCAAATTATAGTCTGAGACAACTTAGTAACAAATTCGCTTAACACACGTCTATAACGTATCTTGTTCGTAAGTTTCGTAAGTTGGGGATCGTCGGTACATACTTTAGAAGGTAAATAATAGAAAGGATGAAACATCTGACTCTATATATAGAGCTTTCACATCAAACCCAAATCTGGTGCTGTCAAGTTGGCAGCGCCTACAAGTTGCAGGTGTAATTAGTTGAGTGGTAAAAACAGACTGACAGTTAAAACTGTTCATTTAGTGTGTGAAACTTGCAAAGACTAGCTTTTGTTTTCAACCTGTCATTAGCTGTTTCACTACTGTTACTTGTAATTGGCACTGGCAGGGCTAGCAGGTCGATTTGACATTATTATTCATGCATCTATGGTATTGGTGAAGCGGCTTTTGATTTATTCATTCATGGCATTAACTGCAGGTGTCTTCTGACCCTCTTATGTTTTGCAGGTGGCTTTAGATCTGCTTACACACAAGCCTGAGCAGGAACAGAAGTTGTTAGCTGGTCTCATAAATAAACTGGGTGACCCTGAGAGGAAGGTCGCAGCGAATACAGCTCATCTTCTCGGTCTATTAGGTGAGGTCTCACCACTAGTAGGCTATTGTCTATGAAGTGTTATGCCTCTTGTACATATGTTGTTCATAGGAGCTGCTGTTAGATTTGAAACCTGCCTGTTTAATACGTATAGGCATTCTAAAGGGTTCAGTAAGGATATACATACGCCGGAAAGTAAACTGTTTTCTTTGTTTAGGTGTACTTTCTAAGCATCCAGCTTTAGTTGTGAAAACTTTGAATGTTTATCTTAGGATCTCGGGATTCTTTGTTACCTGTTTTTGCAGATAATTAATGTGGTTACTTAATTGTGCCTATCGAATACTGCAGGAAGATTCTATTTATTTAAACTGAAGTTAGTAGAGCCAAGCATACAGCATACAAAGTTAATCAGTTCCGATACTTGTTTCACATGTTGCACCAAACATTCGTACATTCTATTAATTGCTGAGGCAACAAAACAGACAACTGTAGATGCTTCAAGTACATGCTGTAGTAAAACAATTACATTATATAAAACTATACACATAAAACATTTAATGTGAAATCTTAATTAGATTAGAGACCAAATTAATTAAATAGCAGTAGTTGAAAGGAGAACCATGTAAACCATGTAAACCATAAAGACACATAAACAGAAGGGTAGGCACGACAATACTCATGTTTGGTGTTCGACTGAGTGATATTAGATATAGTTTATGTCTATATTATTTTTATGTTTTTTTTTTTCAATCTTTACTACTACCTTGCCTGAAAATCTGTAGTTTTTGAATAATTTTAGAATCAAATTTTGTAAATTACTTCAAATGTTGAGACAAATATTTGTTAAATTCAAATTAAATTACTATATTAATATATATTGACACAAAATTTATGTGTGCAGCTATATGTTACTCTGTTAAAAGATTCATGATATTGTATGTCAAGACTATACAGTGTTACGAACATAGATTTGCTGTTTACTGAAATTCACAGCATAATTCTATACCCTATCAAGTCTGCATTGTTTTGGCTGGCCAATTCATTTCTACAGTTTTAGCCATCTGTTATTGGTCATGTGTTCTCTTGACTAACTCTTGCAGAACTTATCCATTTATCTCCTTGACTACTTCAGCTTAAATTACTGTGTCATATTTACTATAGTATATGTTTTATACTAGTGATTGATTGCTTGCTTGTTTTTCAGAGTTGTCTTCTGTTGTGTTTTAGTGAGAAAACACCCAAACATGAAATTGGTTGTTGCCACCGAGGTTGAGAATCTCTTGTATCGGTCTAACATAGCACCAAAAGCACAGTGAGTTCATCTCTTGGTTATTTTATAAGTCAGCAAAAGCTATATATAGCAGAGTTGGTTCACTACAATCTTTACTTCTACTGGTTATTTTACTGGGGCTCGTTGACTAGCTTGATTCTCCCTGTGAATTATTTATTCTGTTGAATCTCATTGGTTGATCTCTGTAAGTGGGCCGATAATATCTGATATTCTAGTCAATCTAGTGCAGGTCCAATCTCTCATCATATTGGGTGTTGACCAACATAATGCTCAAACGGTTGAACTCTAACCTTAAAAAGTCTACAGTTTTACAGCGATATACTCAAAATTTATTTTAATATTGTAAGAAATACTTTCAAGCACGCAGAAGGGGTTTTTAATAGGCAACAAGGCATATAACAGTGTAGACACAACAGTGTATTCATTTGAATAATTCTCATTTATAGATCCAGAGTAGAGCTAATATAGTGATACTCGGATAACTCAAACTTCAAGGGATCAAGCAAAAGTGTTCGAATTATCAGAGCGTTCAAGTTATCAGAGCACTGTCACAAGTCCATCTATTTACTTATTTATTAGTAGATACATGTACATACAATCTATAATATAAATCAAAAGCACAAATGGCTTGTTTCAAATTAACTGCTTCTAATGTAAAGTTTAACACGTTTTTATTAAAAAGTATAGAGATTTTTCTATCACTTGAGATTGATTTGTTGTTTGAGGTAATGTTATTGCCAGGACGTTTTTTAGATTGACATTGGCAAAACTTGATTGTTGTTGAAATGCTCAAAAGAAAAGACATCTTTTTCTTTTGAGCGTTTTACTGAAGTTTATGCAAAGATTACCTCGCTTCCGAAGGGCGATCGCTAAGCGGATGTTTAGTATAAATCAAATTTCACCAAACCTTTAGAAAAGTCGTTGACAAAAATATTTTGCCGATGGTGGTAATAACGACGCTTATGAATTACGAAAAGTCAAGGTTTACCTCTATGGCTTGGAATAAAGTGATTTTCTAAAGCGATAGCAAGGGCGAGTTATCCATGTTTCACTGATTTATAATCATAAGAAGGTTTGGGAAACTAGTAGTTAGACTTAATGGTATTCCCCCTCCTTTACACTCATATAATATCTCCACTGTTTCTCAATTCTATGAACATAATTACAACCCTTGAATGATAAATGTTAGTTGGACAATTAAGGGCACAATTTACTTTTTCTAAGGTTTAAAGACTGGTAAATAGTCTATTTTCTTGACAGTTTCCAAGCTTTTAGAAGGAGAGCATGACTTCCTAAAAATCATGGAATTCGTATTATAAAATATCTCTTTGCCCCAATACTGTTATAAATGAAATATTCCTTAGCATTTTATCAGTTTTTAGTAAATTTCCTACACAAAATCGAACCATGATTCCCTGTTGGTTGCTCTCTCCTACTAATATGTGTTCGCTCCTGATGTGCAGAACTTGTATGTTGTTAGAGCAGCATAGGTGAACAAGATATTCATCCTGGTGATTATACCTTCATGGCTATTATTCTAGAATGTTCCGCTATCCTTTCCTATGAATATTCCCTTTAGGTACTACGCAGTGTGTTTTCTCAATCAGATGCTGCTCAGTGAGACGGACAAAGACCTCTCCGTTAAACTCATCACTATATACTTCAGTTTCTTCAAGGTAGGCTCATCATCTGTACAGCTACATCGGATTGTTCTAGAAAATCACTACCCTACCTTACGGAAATACTTGTTTTGTACATTTGCACCTTATAAATATTTGATAGTCTTTTTATAAACTATTATATTTATATCTGTACTAGCTGAATGCCCAGTGTTGCCTGGGGTAATGAAAAGTCTTGGCACAGAAATATTTTTTTCATTTAACATATAACAACATTTACTATTCTAACTTTTAAACTTCATATCATGAAGTGCTTTGTGCAGTTCAAATAAATTAAGAGAAAACATAAATCATTAAAAGTTTTTAAACTTTGTCAAACAATGGCTTTATGGAAGTGTGTGTGTTGTAGCAGAAACTCATTGTATTTAAAATTCCGATGGACGATACTGGTATTTCTCGATACTGGTACAAACATAAGAAGGAGATACCATACTTTCTTTGTCTGGTACTTTGTCTGACCAAACAGAGAGAGAATGCTGAGATAAATCCTACTCCAGTGAATACAATTGCACACGTGAAAAAAATTAATTTTTACAGATTTACCAAAACCAGAAATATGAGTGTAGTGCCAATTTAAAATTAAACCGGCACATGTGAAAATTACAAATTAAATAATAGGATGTAATGGTAAAACAATCAGCTTTAAAAAAACGCAAAAGATAATAATAATTAATACACGTATTGACTCTCGCCATACGGTTTCAACTTTTCCTGTGTTGGCATAGTAAGGTGAAAATGTCGCATAGTGGAGTATAGAAACCCATTGTAAATATCTCATGCAAACACCCACTCGTAAAAATCATCAAAATTTTATATAGGTACTGTACATATTAAAAATTATATATAGTAACTTTAGTAACTATAGTTACTTACAGTAAGTGGTTTGGTGGTTATGCAATAAAATGTAACACTACATTGTATTATGTGCAGTACCGTACCGTAGGAGTTTTTACCTTCAAGACATACGTATAACGTAAACGTTGAATTTATCTTAAATAAATTTAGCTTACTAAACACACACTTTAAGTTAAGTTTCGTTACTAAACTTCAATATTGTTATAAGCTAAAGTTTTATTACCTACCTGTTTCCGGTTTCATTTGATCTATAATCATATATGTATAGTCGTAAATTTATCTATATACCATAACTAATAACGAGTAACACTGAACTAAGAGAGAAAGAGCATCGTATTTGTTTTTGCGTTGTGGGAGGGATTTCGGCGAATAGTATATTGACCCCTTCGTTATTCCGATGTATTCAGCACATCGACTGCCAAATTTAAGTTTCAAGATAAATATTTGTTGATATCGCATGGCAAATAAATTGGCATATGGCAAAAAAACATCGTGTTTCACATCGCAAGACAAAAACATCGTATGGCAGGTTCATCAGAACCCGGGGGCTCTAAGTGTAATAACGAGTGCGCAATCAGCGTGTGCAAGGCTTAGCCTTGTGGTTACACACATTCGTTGGTAGATTTGTGATTTAAATATTGCGAGTTCAAAACTAGTACGAAGGTGATTTTTCGTTGCTGTAACTTTTATCGCTATAACTGGGCAGACGAATGACAGATGGCAGACAGATTTTAAGATTTATATATATATTTTGATAAGGCGTTGCGTGCATTTGTGTCTTCTTGGGTTTTAATTAATTTAACTCTGTTTAGAGCGCTGACTTTTCTGGTGAAAACACGAAAACCAGACTTCTGATCCTAACTTACATCTTCATCTACTATCCGATCAATTATTGAGAATTTCTTTTCAGAACCTTCGAGCCGATTTGCACCAATTAGGAGAAAAATAATATTAAGCTTGTTATTATAAATAAATAAACAATATTAAATAATATAAGCTAAATATATTAAAGTAAAATAATATTAAGCTAAGCTTGTTTTCATGCAGTTGAATGTACAACAACGCTAGTCGTGTTCAACATACTGAGTGTGCCGGATTTTGTAATACTTTGGTCATTATACCTACTAGTGATTGAAAACTTTAGGGACTCAACTGAGGATAGACTCGTGTTTTTTATATTCTCTGACCCATTCAGCTTGTCTTGAAGAACTCATTTGAGGAAATTGTATCAGGAACGCTTTTCTGAAGTTTAAAACTTCATGTGATCGGCTGTTGTAGGCATCAATAAAGACAAATGAAGTGGACTCTAAGATGATGAGCGCTTTGTTGGTGGGAGTTGTCAGAGCCTTCCCATTTGCTAAAGGTAGCTGCTACATGTTTCGAAACATTTATGGTTCCTCAGTCTAACAGCTAAATCATATATTTAATTTTAACATCGCGACATAATACGACTAATATAATACAACTAATATAATACCACTAGTATAATACAACTAATGTAATGCGACTAATATAATACGACTGATATAATACGACTGATATAATACGACTAATATAATACGACTAGTATAATACGACTGATATAATACGACTAATATAACTATATTCTATCTGCAAGCAATATGTGAGCTGACAGTCATCAATGTATGTATGTCTAGCCTTTGTTCTCAGAGACGTAACAACATACTAGGAGGAGCTACACAATGGTTATAAGTATTTTGAGTAGTTGCTAATTTAGTGATAGAGTGAAAGCTGATAGAAAGACATTTAATTTAAACAAGTCAGTACGGGCAATAAATTCAGAGATAATAATAGCAGCTTGTAAACTGCAGGTAGTGAGAAGCTGGATATAGAGGGCCAGATGGGTGCAATATACAAGCTGGTTCATACTGTCCACAAGTTGCATGTCAGCTTACAGGCACTTGCTTTGCTCTTTCAAGTTTGCACTGCCAGGTAACACGTATATACTTGTTGTTTTAACATTGCCAGGTAACACGTATATACTTGTTGTTTTAACATTGCTTTTGTATACTTACGCTACACGCTACATATGTATGCTAGTTGTTTCAATATTACCAGGTAACATATGTATGCTAGTTGTTTCAATATTACCAGGTAACATATGTATGCTAGTTGTTTCAATATTACCAGGTAACATATGTATGCTAGTTGTTTCAATATTACCAGGTAACATATGTATGCTAGTTGTTTCAATATTACCAGGTAACATATGTATGCTAGTTGTTTCAATATTACCAGGTAACACGTGTATATTAGTTGGTTCAACGTTGCCAGCTAATATGTGTGCAAATTTGAGGTTGTCAATCGCATATGCTTGTAACTTTGCTGTTGTCCAGTAACACATTTTTGTCACCCTGGAACTGTCAGGTAACAGATGTGAACATGATAGGGATAAGATATCATCCACTCATTCCAAAGGTTTAGATATGCAAACATTTACTTTAAAACTCGTCTACATATAAATAATGTGACATACAGTAGATGCTTCTACAACAGAAATAATCCATTTCGAGAATGTTTTTGTTATAGTGATTTGACGTTGTTCTATCATTAAAATACATGTAAATTGCCTAATCTGTTCGAAGGTCTTTCCAAACACCTCTTTGGCTTTTCAAATTGAAAAAAATTATTGTTCGTCTACTGACTATACAATAACTGTGATTTTATTAGTTTGTATCAACAATTTTTCTGTTTTTAGACCACTTTCAGTTGGTTCAGGTTTCATGATTATGGTAGTGCTGTGCGATATGACACCACATACCAAAACAATATATCAGCCCTGTGAGCTATCTATATCGTTCAGTATCGAAACATTGGAGTTATGCTCTCTCGATATAGATTATTGTGGCGTTTCACCAAAAAACAGAAATACAAGCACGATAATCATTTCCAAATACAAAAAACTTAGGAGTTATCTTTTCTCTCTAAATTAGTTTTCAGGAACTAGTGCTGGGCTGATATTGAGTCACGAACCAACATAAATGATGTTGGTTCAGCCAATTAAACACAGATATTTATCGTCATGACATGATATCAAAAACATGGATATACCCGATTACAGAATCGACTTACAAAACGCCCCAAAAGGAAATCATCCCACGCAAAATCGACACCTATCGTGCAGTATCGTTTTATCGCGCAGCACTAGATTACGGTACTTTTACGTTAAGTTAGGAGCACACACTTCAATTATTGCTTCTCTGTGCTTTATCGGCACATATGATAATCTTCACAGGGTGCTAGACTGAATGTGTTAGTCTATATAATAGAGATATCCAATTATGTCAAAAAGAAAATTAGAAAATGATATTGTTAAGGCTATAGGACTCTCATTATTTAAATCAACTTTGAGAACTTGCACCGACTTGATGACCGACTTGCACCGACTTGACGACCGACTTGCACCGACTTGACGACCGACTTGCACCGACTTGACGCTTTACATTTCTTACATCTTACATTTCCTACTTCAGAATTTCTTACATAAAAAACTGGAAAAACTTTGCATAAAGTCTTTACATTAAGTGAAATTTACGTTATATGAGGTTTACATTGTAAGATCATACAAATTTATAGAATTGTACATTATAATTAAAATCTACAAAGAATTTAATTATAATACAAATTAGTACATTGTTTTTATTTTGTTATCAATTACATTATTTAATAATATTTGTATACATATAATTTAATTATCCCACGACCATACGAGCGGAGCGGAAGTGTGGGAGTTTTTATGATAAATGCATGTGCACACAACTTACGGAAATTATTCATCAACAATGAGACGAACCCTCGTCAAGAAATTTCATCAAAAATTTAAGCATCGGAATGTAAAGTCGTTAAAGTATAATAATGATACAAAACACATTTAAACCTATTTAAATATGTTACCAAGTCTTTGTAAACCTTCGATAATATCTTAAAACTTACCCATCTGATCGGATTATACACAAATAGACAGATTAATTTGAACGAAAATTGCCACAAAAAGCTTAAAAAGCTCGGTTTAATAAAAGTTAAGACCGAAAATTGAAACGCCAATAAAGCCGTACGACCGATTGTAGAACTATTTAGCAGTGCGCATTTCACGAGAAAACCGTGCTCATTTCATCAGTCTATGGCATTTTTTACTTGTATTCGAATTTATTCGAAGGTTTCTGTAATAAACGTAGACCGTTTGAGGCGTAGACCGATTTACAGGTACGAAATTGTGGTACACAGTTTATCAGCCTGTGTTTTTTGTCCAATCACCGAAGGTTTCATTATTTGAAACGTTAGCCGAAATTCTTTACAACTTATGTACAAGCTAGGGCCGAACTACAACGCCCCTTCATGGCGAGAACATTTTTTATTTTGCTACATTTTTATACGCGTGAATGCTCCTACTCGCTTTCTGTTAAAGATCGCTTATCAAAACCATTCTACATTCAATGCAACCAACTTTCAAACTGTGTATAGTACACAGTAGCTTGCCATTTTACTTCTAATTTTGCATTTCAGAGTTATAATAAACATATTTCTTTATTGTTGTTGAATTACATACATTACAGTAAATTAGGCCTACAGCTTTATAACACTTCTATAACAGGTTTTATTTTGCTGCAGTTTGCAGAAATCTTCAAGACGCATGAACGCTCATAGGTTTTCTATTATTGCTGTATTACTATATTAACAATATTGGTTATTTTAATAATATCAGTGCATTTTACTTATAATATTGGCCAACATTGCATTTCTCCTATTGCAAGGGAGAGATATAAACGTGTAATATTTTCCTTTCATTGTTGTTGTTTGTCATGACCAAACACTTTTTAAATAAATTTTTTAAAAACCTATATAAATACCACAACTTCTCGATATTGTTAGCTATGACGTTTTGAAATGTAAACAGAATTGTGTATTAGTTTTCTGTTATTACTATATTAATAAAATTGATTATTCTAAGAATACCAGTGCATTTTACTTCTAATATTGGCCAATATTGCATTTCTCCTATTGCAGGGGGAAAATATAAACATCTTTTCCATTCATTATTGCTTATTGTTGTATATAATAACACCCTCACCCAGTACATTACAGCTACCATTGCAGTTATCCTATTGCACTGCAGAGCCATTTGATTGATAATATTGCATTTCTCAACCATCAGTACCCTTTATTTTTTTGCCAATATCTCTGGCCATCTCTTTGGTCGTGGGCTGTATGACAGTGGAATTTCTAGTTTATATATAGTTACATGTACTTTTATTTAATGCATGTATTTTGCATTTGTTGAATACTCAAGAGTTTTGTCTTTGCAGGCAATGCTAGCCGAAAGCTTTATAACAAGCATGTTCAGCGTATGCTAAAAATGCTTTATTGGATCCATTAGTAGGTCATGGATGGCGTAATTATCATCTGGCTGAATTAATTTAAGGCAGATGCATGAGATTTTTTAAAAAGAGTGCATGAGTATTTTTATGAGAATCTCTCGACCAACATACGACAGTTTGGACTTGTGTAATAAATATCAGCAGGTTTGACTGTAATAGAATAAATATCAGCAGGTTTGACTGTAATGGAATAAATATCAGCAGGTTTGACTGTAATAAAATAAATATCAGCAGGTTTGACTGTAATGGAATAAATATCAGCAGGTTTGACTGTAATGGAATAAATATCAGCAGGTTTGACTGTAATAGAATAAATATCAGCAGGTTTGACTGTAATGGAATAAATATCAGCAGGTTTGACTGTAATGGAATAAATATCAGCAGGTTTGACTGTAATAGAATAGATATCAGCAGGTTTGACTGTAATGGAATAAATATCAGCACGTTTGACTGTAATAAAATAAATATCAGCAGGTTTGACTGTAATGGAATAAATGTCAGCAGATTTGACTGTAATGTTGACAATGAGGAAACACGCTGTCATTCAACTTGGTGTTCATAGCCAAGTCTCCTCATATCCATTGGCATTGAGCTCACATTAGTTTGTCACTTTGTTAGTGACAGCATGACGGACAGGTACTACACTTCTCTATATGCTAAGCTTCTGGATTCTGAGCTAAAAAATTCTTCCAAGCAGTCGATGTTTCTCAACCTTGTCTACAAGAGCATGAAGTCTGATCCGAGTGACAGGCGCTGCAAGGTGCTTTGATAATTTCTCCTATTCTTTTGCTAGCTTTTTTGCTGTGTGAAATAATTCAGTGTGTTTAAACGTGATAATCTGACCACATTATATTGCTCTGTATATGCTTAACCATAACCTCGATGTATTGTCTAGGTCTATGCTCCAGTTTGTCAATTTAGAAGCTGGGAGTGTCGTATAGGTATCTATGTAGTTCGTTGGGGTGTTAATCCTCTCATTATATGTTAGTCTTTTTGTATGGTAATGGTGCACCTGCAAGGAGTGTCATATAAGTCTCTATGTAGCTCGTTAGGGTGTTATACCTCTCATTAAATGTTAGCCCTTCTGTATGTTTATGATCCACTTGCAGGCATTTGTCAAGAGACTCCTCCAGATCTGCGCATACCAATCTCCAACATTCATCTGCGCAGCACTCATTACCATCTCAGAGCTCGTGAAAATACGGCCCGGTGTTCTCGCTCGCAAAACAACCCACCTCGTGAGTGTTTCCTATCAGCTTAGCATTATCACCTGCTCGAGTCCGTCATCTGATCATTTGTTTTCTATCAGTACAGCAGGGTGGGCTGGTGTGGACTGCCTGTGTGTTATCTTTTATATAAGAGTATGGCCGCATCAGATTGACCAAACACCTAAAAGCATCTGTCAAGCTGATGGCAGTGGTAATATATGAATATATGACAAGTGTTAGCAAGTTGCTAGTTTGTTCATTCACAGAATAATTTGGAAAAACTTGGTTGGTAGAATTATGTAAAGAATGCTGACTTTGATTACATTTGCTATGAAGCATGGTTTATGTTTACCAAATGACCTTCAGGAAGAAGATGACAGCGAAGAAGAACACTTTGTTGACGCTGACTCTGATGATGAAGGAGAAAAAGTCATACCGAGGGTGAAGAGCCAGGGCTGGACCCACAAGTCTACCCTCAAGTCTGGTTAGTTTCCTTAGAGTGTCTCAGGCATCCGCTTTGTATCTCTTCGTGCTGCCAGCAAAGCTATCATGTACTGGCAGCCAATCAGAGAGAGCTGTAGAAGTTATCATGTACTGGCAGCCAATCAGAGAGAGCTGTAGAAGTTATCATGTATTGGCAGCCAATCAGAGAGAGCTATAGAGGAATCACTGCTGATTTTAGATGTGTATGACGGGCTGGCTAGAAATCCGCTGTCATCCTGTGCTGACAAAGCTATTGAGACCGAGCTGGTACTTCTATCGAGACACTACCATCCCTCCGTTGTTGTTTTTGCTAAGCAGTTGTTAAGTTCTGAGGCTATTGTTTACGGTGGGGATCCGATGACAGATTTTAGCCTTCAGAAATTTCTGGACAGGTTCGTCTTTCGAAACCCTAAAAAGATCAACAAGCAAGGTAAGTCTGCTCGTGGATCCTCCCCTTCTTTTTTACACTTTGGTGGATCCTCCCCTTTTTTATTACACTTTGGTGGATCCTCCCCTTCTTTTGTACACATTAATGGATCCTTCCCTTTTTTTACCCTTGGTGGATCCTCACCTTTATTACACCAATTTTAGTTGAATACAACCAGTTGCATAAAAACACTAATATTTCCAGTTTGATCAAAATGTCGACCCTATTTTCTAATGTAGTTCTCTGAAATATCGCTAAAGCCCAATGTTGAGGAATTTCACGAACAGAAATATGTTCAGGCTGCTGTTTACAATTGTTCTTTACATACCAAATTGAAAATTAAAAACATTGCAAACTGATATTATGCTGTAAATCTGAGTAATAAGAAAACTAATTGGTTCATTTTTTAGCAAAATGATCTCAACATTCCAACATCTTAAATTTAATGTGTCAAACTTTCGGGTGGATCTGCTAGCTCTGTGATGCATGATCAATGTTTTTGTATAGACATATAGGTAAGCCGTTATAAAGGCTTTCCGTAAAGAAAAAGTTAGTCACCAAATTCTTTGTATGCATCGCGTTCATCATATTAGTCGTTTTCCCTGTCTTCGTCAGGAAAGGCTGAACACCTTCTCAGTGCCCACAAGAAGACTGGAAAGAAAAAGGGGGTGGGTGTGGACAGCCTCGCTGTTAATACCGAAGATTTTTATAAACTGGACACAGAGAAGGTTCCTGCAGATCAGATGTTCTTTCACAGGTATGTTTACATATTTCTGGTTAGTGTAACTTGCTGTCTTATGCATAACTATTACAAATACTTCCTTGGGTAAAATAGACTTGGTTACCATGAACTATGGCTCTTACAAACTATGGACAACAAGCTAACGCTTGGTATGTGCTCCACCTGTAGATTTTTTATATATTGTCATATTGTCTTTTTTATGGAACTAGATTTTCATAGAGTGATGCACATTCATAGAGTAGTCGTGACTAATTTTACTTCATGCCGGGACGTGTGTTGTCTGGCGTCTATAGATTCAAGACAGCTCAGCCATTGTTCGATATTACAGCAACTGATAGAAACATAATATGAAGCAACTTCTCACACATGTGAAGGCTTCAGTTGAGATGGTATGAAACATCAACTATTATATTGAGACATGTTTGTGCTTGTCAATGTCAAGAATGTTCCTTCCAGTTATTAACAATTTTTCGTAAGAAGGATTTGTCTTCTCTTGTTAAGGAAGATAGTTGGTAGGCAATAGATCTTTAGTGTGAGCAGCTGATGAGTGAATATAAATGAATGGATAGGCTCTTCATAGTAGCTGAAGCCCTCACTTCCATGCATTCCTCACTCACATGTCATGCATTGAGTCTTATTAGCAATTATCAATCAGCATGGCTTAGCAATATCATCAGTTTCTCTGTTTTCTGTATTAATGTTCAGGTACATCAGTGACCAGCTCATGCGTCACTGATGTACATTCCTGCAGCCATTGCATTAATGGAATGCATATTTAAAATAATTATTCAGAGAACACGACTCTAAAATCTGGTGAGGCCATTACATGGATAACATTTATAAGCTGCCAGTATGTTATATGCCAGTATGTTATAAACAAAATGATAGTTATCATCGAACTCACTCGCTTTGCATCATCTTCACAGCTACTTTCACAAGCTGACAGAGAACAGTCAACACAAGCTCGGTAGCAGTCTGGGGAAGGCTGTAACGGAGGAATCAGATGACAGCGATGTCGATGACGATGCCTTTGACACTTACCTAGCCAAGTACGAGAAGTCCTTATACAAGGACCTGTCTGAGGATGCCTTTGGAGAGGATTTTGCGAGGTGAGTGCAACACCTACCAACACCTGTCAACACCTGTTGGTTGTTTATAATTAACAGAGGATCTGGTGGTATTTGCTGTCCGCATTTGTTTACAACTCGTTCATTTGCATTTTATTTCAGTAATTTTTCTCAGCAGGCAGTCTGTGAACCCAAGTATGCCGACTAATATTTTAAATGCACGGTAGTGATTGGTCAACTCAGTTACATTTCATTTCTATGTGTTTAGCATTTCTATATTTGATTTTGATTGGTTAATTCATCTAATACATTTCTGATTGGTTAATTGTTTCACAGCCTGATTCTGATTGGTTAAATGAACGGTCCTCTTTATTTGATAGTTCAACAGATGAGTTTTATAAAGTTAGTCTAAAAGTCTATATATAGAAGCATTAAAAACCAAATATTTTTACAGAAGCATAGCTGGTAGAATCGAATTGTGTTCTGTTAGTTGACATTGAGCGTAAATAATAATATTAAATTCAGAGGTTGTCAAGTGTAACTGACTTACTGGTAGATCTATAGCTGACCTGTAAACCATATCTACAGTACACTAGTATTGTCAGTGCATGGGCTGTTGCTAATTACTTACACTAGTCGGGAGTATCTCTCTTCATGTCCTCCATGTTTGATATAGACGTCTGCCTTTAGCTTTAGTTCTCTAGCAGTCTTCACACCAAATTTTGTGCAGGTCAAGGTCGACACTGTTGAGCTTTATCGGTACTTTTGTTTTTCCAGTGACTTTAAGAAGAGTAGCAAGTCGAAAGGCAAGAAATCGAAGGAAGAAGAGGAGAGTGACTCAGACAGCGGACTGAGTGATGGTTGGTTCTTTTTTTTATTTTATCTCTCATCTAATCATGATCTTCAAGCGTGTTAATTATTCTATAGTATCGTTAGTAGGCCGTGCGGCATAGTGGATAGGATGCCTCTCTGTAGAACCGTTGTTTCCAAATTCAGTGCGAAGCGGTTTTGTCGTTCCTATAACTGGACATACGGACTACAAACAAGCACTGAGATTTATATATAGACTGTATATTGTATTGTATTCAAAGTTATCATATGTAATAGAGTAGGCAGGATTAGGGTCAGACTGGGTCATGAGATTGTATGGGAGTTTAACCACTTCATTTTCTGCAGATGATCTTGAATACACTGATGCTGGTCTAGACTTGAAGCTGGAAGACTTTGGTCTCAATGAGGATGACATAGGGGTGGCTGGTCTCTCGTCAAAGGCTATGAGTTCACGAGCTAACCAGGTAAGACTCAAGGTGAGCTGGGAGGCAATTGGTCAGTTGTACTTACCCTGATATTGTAATCAAATGAACTTGTTTGTGCTGTTATAACACCAGCTTATAACCTAGTAATCTTCCAGAGGGCCTTTTTGTATGCAACTATTAACCATGTGCTCTGTGTTTCCATGCTTTGAATGGGTTCGGAGTTGCTTCCTCGCTGAATCATAGACTAGGTAGAATCCAAATGGATCCAATGCCATTTCACTAAATTTGTGCCAAGTCATCCGCCGTGAGGGTAGTTTGACATCATAGAAATGGTCACTGCTGATGGGTTCATGTTGATAATCCAAAACTTAGCTGTACCTTGTCGAAGTAGAAAAAATTTCAACGCACAATCACACAGGTTTCTGTTATGAAACCAAGCGCTCTACTTCTACTCATTACTTTACTGCTCGACCTTTGACCTTGGCGTTAACATTGCTTGCCAAGGTTGGGTTGTTTGTTTAACAATGAAAAATTAATTACTTTTTTAGTGGTACTAGTTGACTACACGTGAAGTTAAAAGTGAACACGACCTGAAAGCGAGTCTACTTTAGCTAGTTTTGTTTTGAAGGGTACATAGTGAATTTTGGAAAGTTCTATAGTGCAATTCCGAATCGTTAAAAGTGTAGGGTGTGAATTCGTTGACAGTGGGCAACTCCGAATCCATTTAAAGCATGGAAACACAGTGATAGAATAAGGGCTATGCATAGGAATGAAGGCTGCGTCGATTAGTTACTAGGGGTGACAGCAAAGTATCTCTTGATGGGTAGCTCAAGAGTTGCTGTGCAGTTTCATATCGGGCTTTATGTCCTAGCTTATCTTATCCTAGGAGCTGCCTTAGAATAGTGACAGCTCTTACTGATCACCAGGTCAGCAGATGTCTGCTTTGACATGTTTAGTTGTATAATATTCAAAACGAGTTGTGACAACCATATCAGCTACTGTTACATCACTTTACATGGAAACCACTATAGCTAAATTACACCACTAGTATTTCGTTACAGTTCTCTTCCTTCTCTTCGCTGAATAACTGCTGCACAAAGGGTCTCTCATATGTACAAACACTCTTATAACTGCTGTATAAAGGGTCTCTCCTATGTACAAACACTGTATAACTGCTGTATAAAGGGTCTCTCGAATGTACAAACACTGTATAACTGCTGTGTAGAGAATCTCTCGTACATACAAACACTGTATAATTGCTGTACAGGGGGTCTCTCCTATGTACAAACACTATATAGCTATAAGCTAGTGTATTAAATAGTTTCTAAAGGTAAATGATATGACTAAGTCTTGTACCAGCAACAAACTAGCCAGTAGAAAGTACCACTCATTCAATGACACTCCAAAGCAGGTAGTTGTGGCTCATGCTCTCCCTTCTCTTGAGTATTGGAGGTGATTTAGTACATCCGTCCTGTCTGCAATTGTCTCTGTTCTTTAATAGCAGGAATCTGACGATGATATTGGCAGTGATATCAGTGAAGACTTGCCTTTGAGCCTTGATGGTAGTGATGATGGTGACATAGACGGTCTCTTCGCTCCTGCAGATGACTTTGATGAAGAAGGTGTCGCCTTTTCTGGTGAGTTTCTCTTTCCTCAAGTAAGTTGTTCAGGAGTTGTGTCACTACAGCGTATCTTGTCTAGAATCACGTAAAGAAGTATAAACACTTGTGGTAAACTCTACTCTCTTTATGTATGCGTAGTGTCTCCGTGCAATGTATACTATACTTAGGGTTAGATCTGGACAAAACGTATTCTAAATTATGAATACACTTTATCTGCTCTGTTTAATGTGTGGTTTGCTCTATGCCCGGTTTGATCTATGACTCATATCTCTTTCATGTTTATGACTCCTTTAGATGATGAGTTTAGTTCACTTGACTTCAGTTCACAGTCTAAAGGAAAAAGGAATACAAAGAAGTCCAAGACCGTTAAAAGGTGCATATTGCCAATTTTTCAGTTATTTAATTTGATTTGTTGGTGGATTGTGAGACCATTTTGGGTTCAAATTGAGATGCAAGCGTGTCTCACTTAGAACAATCACCAAATACTCTTTAGACAAAAAATTTCTTTCATGTTCTTCTATGTTGAGTTGTCCTACCTTGGATAATCAGATTTTGCATTGTCTAGTTTGTCGTGTTACAGTCTTCTGTTCTGTCAGATGTCAGTTGTGCACATATGCACTATGTTAAGTTGTTTTATCAAATGTATTGGATCGCTATAGAGCATCCACTCCAGCATATTATGATTACTTCCAAGTTGATTTCTAGCTGCACCACTTGGTAGGACCACAATTGTTAGTTGAGGAAATCTGAAAAGCTAGTAATGGTATATACAATGAGTCTGGAGTCTGGTATTAAAATATGATTATTACATCTTTGATCTAATCCCCTCGAGGCTAGATATGAGAAATTTTTAATTTTGCAATCTCTGCTTGACCAAGTTTTACAACTGCCTACCTGGTTCAAGATTGTAAAGGATAACACTCCTGTCATGCGTTGTAAAAGGCTGCTGATCATCGCAGCAGACATGCCCTGCTGTATATAAAAGCTATGCTTGTATGACTCGGGCAGCAGTGTGATTAGTGAAAACGCAGCACAAAAAGAAACGTAATACCAGATTTCTCTTATTTGTCACTTTAGGAGCTCCAAGACTTCTACTGATTCAAGTCAGTCTCTTTTTGCTGCTGCCGATGAGCTCGCTGACCTTCTGGACGAGGAGTCAGCTGACAAAAGGGACACAATAACATCTCATGCAGTTGTGAACAGAGGCAAGACAGGTTGGTGTACTCTACCTGCTAGAGACTCTTCTCATACTATTTTATATTCGTCCATCCTAAACAGCAACATGGAACACGCACACTGTGTCTCCATGACAATGTTAATCCATAAGTTTTCATCAGTCTGCAAGATGGAAATGGCAAACATCTGCAAGCGAAGCGAATTTTGATACTTTCAAATCTTTATGAAGTGTTCAATAAATGCTTGCAAAAAATGGAAATGGTATTGCTTATGTAGTTTTTATGAAAATCATATCATGCACACAGTTTGAAGTTGTTTCCTCGTGTTAATCAAAGGAGGGGCAACTCCCTATAATACTCTTGTTTTTATCAGTGCAAACCTTTTTTACTTTACTGTTTCTTGTTCTCTCTGTATTTAACTGTTTGAACGACTTCAAGACTATGAGAGCCTAATCTTAATTAACTAGTAACTTTCTACAAATGGCTGTTGCGAATAAGGCACAAGAAGATACGGCGCAAGCTTTTCTATTTTAAACATTTTTCACATTGCAGTCGGTCTTATTTCGGTTTGAGCAGTTCACTATGGCATTTGGCGCAAAAATCATCTTTTGTATAAAAGATCCTTCGTAATCCACATCATGTGAATGTCCGTTGAAAAACTTACCACATGGTTACACAACTCCTAATCCGTGTCTTGGAAACCTAGTTATAGTCGAGTCGCTGGATAGTATCAGCCAATAACAATTGAGAGCAACAATCTACTTAGTGAGCATAAATAAGTTTGTTTAGCAAAGACCAAGGTTCTGTCATAACAGTCTTATATTTAGTGATGTGACAAACTCCTGAATGATAAGAAGGAAGGTACTGTCAGATATTAATAAATCAACAATATCATCAACATCTCTATTGACTAGAGAAAAGCAAGTGATATGATGTGTATATCATCAATCATAAGTATGGTAGAGATCGATATATCATCAATCATAAGTATGGTAGAGATCGATATATCATCAATAATAAGTATGGTAGAGATCAATATATCATCAATCATAAGTATGGTAGAGATCGATATATCATCAATCATAAGTATGGTAGAGATCGATATATCATCAATCATAAGTATGGTAGAGATCGATATATCATCAATCATAAGTATGGTAGAGATCGATATATCATCAATCATAAGTATGGTAGAGATCGATATATCCTCAATCATAAGTATGGTAGAGATCGATATATCATCAATCATAAGTATGGTAGAGATCGATATATCATCAATCATAAGTATGATAGAGGTTGATATGGGAAACTATTAAGGAAAAAGATCATGTTTTGATAAGTGACAAAATATGCTTTTTCAAATAGACCTCTAGATAAATTAAGTAACTGAACTTATGAGAGTGTGACTGGCATTTATACTTGTCTGTTGTATGCTAGTCTTATGTGAATATTGACTATATGTTAGATTTCTCACTCTGTGAAATCATTCCAACCTTTCAAGGTGGTCAGATAATTCTTGCCTGTTATTTAACTGTCAAGTGAGTCTAGTTGGTGACTCTCTGTGTCTGGTCTCCAGCTTGCTGTTATATGATTTATCTTGTTGAGTCTGTTAGCCATGTCACAGTGGATAGTCTAGGTTTCACTGCTGACGTTAGTATCGTCTGGTACTGTCAGACCTTCACCACTTTCTAGAAAATAGCAACTGTTTTGTTACGCATTTATTGTCTATCATAGATGTTTATTAGTATCGAAGCTTGTGTTGTAAGGTCTATTTTTGTGTAACAATTAGTTTACAAATGTGTCAGCCACTTTAATTGGCCGTCTGATTTGGTTAATGATATGATCCTAGCTTTGATCACATCTCGTTTTTTCCGAAAAACCATTTGTTAAAAATATTATCGCAATTCTCATCAAGGGCATCATGTTCAAAATGATGCCCTTATAAAAAACATAGAATTGGAGAGAGGGAAACTTTATGCTAGCACTTGAGTTGTAGTTGTGAGTAATAGCTTAGAGGGAAAGGTCTCAATGAAAGCTAGTTGAATATGCTTTAGATGAACTCAGTGTGATTGTTACAAGGTTTTCTCTGGGCTCCACATATTGTGAGATGATCCTTAGTGCATCGGGTCATCCTAACTTGTTTTTGAGAAGCAATTACTTTGTTTTTTGATTTATGATAAAACTAAATTGAGGTTTGTCTCCCTTGTTCTGCTTCATGTACACCCGATTGTTCAAACATTGCAGGATTTACAGTTGTCAGTGCAATAGCTCAAATAACACATTATTTCGTCCATATCATAAGTAGAATAACTTTAAAAAAATAAGTATAAAAAAAAAACTTTAAAAAAACTAATAAATAAGGAGAAGATTATCTTGTAATTAATTTCTATCGTTTTCTGTTCTATTATTCCGATTACGGAAGGTTAAGTGTTACCTATTAGGAGATGATAGACAATTCTAGATTTGCATAGATTTAAAATGGCACATTTAGCATTACCATGTCCTGTAAAAACAGGAAAAAAAGCACCAATTATTAAGAAAACACTACTCCAAACTAAAACACTTTTCATTCTCTAAAAAGTTGTATGAGTGCGAGGATTTTTTAGATGTTGCACTTGAATTAATAGCAAGTGTGATTTCCTATGGACTAAATATTCTGTGGAAATTTGTTACTCGTTCAGGTAGTCAGTATGGTGGAGGCAATTCCTCATGTGTGTAAAGAATATATTATTATCGTTATTATTACATCATTCTTATGTTATGGCTGTTTCTAGATACCAAGCAGTTGGCATGGGAGGATAAGCAAGAGCGCTGGCTAAGTGGGCGGAACAGGAAGCGATCCCATAAACCCTCTGGGAAGAAGACGACTCAGAGGGGAGGCAAACCCAAAAGAAAAAAGTGATGCATCTAATGCTGTCCATATTTATCTACTTTTAGTCATTTTTTGGTTAAGAACTTTCTTATTGGTACACAATAATCATCTCATTTATAATATAAACATGGCCTTGTTCTCTAGTAGTGTTTGGGCTTTCTCAAATAAGCCCTGGAGATGACACAGCTCATCCGCTTGATAAAGCTGAGTTGAAGGTCGAGTTGAAATGCAATGTTTGAGCAAAACAAAGACAGCCAGGTCCTTTGCTTCTTTGTTGAATCAGTTTTATTATCAACTTGTTCCACTACCAAAGGTCAGAAGGTCAGACATTCTTCAGACTAATGCAGCACAATCTCTATGTTTCAAGACAGTTGGTTAGATCAATGGCATTGACCTCCACTCAGACCTATTGTGATCTCAAATAGGTTCTAAAATGTCTTACAGCTCAAATGACTACCTGATAGTGGATAATGAAGAGCAGAGATGTTGGAATTATTAACCTCGTGATGACAATCACTATGTTTTCATGGTGCGCAGTACTGCGAAGCAGCCCCTCCAAAGTCGAGGGGATTGTACGTTTCAATGCTGCGCAGTGGTTTTCAGCAAATTAGCAGAGAAGAGAAATGGCCAGAAATTGTATAAATCGAATCGCCTGATGGAGAAATTGAATCGATCATGGATACCAAACATCAGAAACAGTCTTTTTATGCTTCTGTCATTATTATACTTTTATTTACAATACACATTCACAAGGTTTTACAAACCTTAACACAATTGTTTATAAAGTAATATATTTTTAATAAGTATTTTTCAAGTAATTTATTATTTAAACGTTAATTTAGGACTTGCCACCTATTTTTTGAAAAGTGTTGGCATCGATAACAAAGTCTAGAAAAGTAATCACCTCATCATCTTCGTGGGTGCAGACCATAATTAAATATAGGTGAAAGAAGATCGGAAGAATAGAAAAAACAAGTTTAGCAGGATAACATTTGTACTAGTTCACGGCCCTCGAAGAAACCGTCTCCACGGCATGAGAGCTATGCGCAGCCACTGCGCAGCAGCTGTTTCCTTGCTGCGAATTTGCACTGGCTTCGCACTGATCAGTGCGCAGTGATTTCAGTGTGAAGACGCTGTTTTCATGATTCAGAGAGGGCGCCACTCCGAAGCGCTGCGCATCATGGAAACATAGTGAAAGTTGCTATATGAATAACAACGTGTGCTCGTTAAATAAGCTCATTTGACCAGGTCAGCCACTGAACATTTTTCAATTCCAATCTCTTATTGCCAGTTTTTGGAATATACGACATGAAAACTATCCAATTTCTACCTATAAAATTACCAACCAATATTATTCACGAAATAATACATTGCCTCCACTAACAGTTGATTTTAATAAAAGACTGTTTTGGTTTTTGGTACAGAATTGCGAATAGACAGAAGTTGTTTGCACTTGCTATGAATAAATAACTCATTAAGAAATATTTCTACGATATGTAGAACCAATATGTGAACAATTACCTATGACTGTTAAGTTGTTACTAGCTGAGACTTTGGACGTTGCCGGCTTCATCATGCTAGAATTCCAACCTTCAAGCTAAAAATAATGCAAAAGGATCGAGTGCATTAAAATGTTACTCTATTCTGTCATGGAGAGAACAATTTGGTCTGTAATATTTCAAACATGAAAAATTTTCAAACATAATATTACTGAAAGAGTATCTTGTAACAATCTGAACGACGGTAAGCCAATGCTGTCATGCTGTTAAAGGTTGACAGCATTGGACTACCTTCATACTATAGGGCTGGCCTTGACCCCACAGCTATTAGTACTAGATTTGCTCTGAGATTGTGAAGAGGTTTGCTTTAGTGATATTCTTAAATAGGGAAGGTTTTATAACATGACCTTCTTCAAACATAATATTAGCACTGCTAGCAGTAATTACAGGTGTTGGATAAACAATCTGTAGTGTTGACTTAGGTTTGGGGCTGCATTTGACCCTTGGCTTGGTTTTTTGTGGGCCCCGAAGGCCAGCATAATTAAAAACATTTTACCAGTTTATCTTTGTTTTTAGGCTATAGTTAGCGAACACCACAGCTATGGGTAGTGCGCATAAAAATGCACCAACTAATATCATTGAAAACTTTGAATTCCTTATCTGCTTTTTGGAAATTCCCTCACAGCCATTATTTCTATTAGCTGATTATCTGATCATCTGATGATATTAGCTGAACATCTCAAACGGGAATCCCCAATCTGAGCTAGGTAATGTTCTGCAGCTTGGTAAATGCTTGCTCAATACATATTGCTCAGTTACAATTATGGCCACATGCAAGAAGATTGACCACGAGGGACAAGTACTTAATAGCAGTAGGAAATTGCAATACTTCATGGTCTTTATCAAACAACTTCGGGAGAGCCAAGCAATATGCGTCATATGCAATCAAGTAATTGCTGTGCTCAAAGAGTACAACATAAGGCGGCATTATACAACTTATCATAGCGCATATGAGCAGTACTCAGGTCGTGACAGACAGGAAAAATATGACTAGCTATTATCTAATCTGCAGCAACAGCAGCAACATTTTAAAAGATATGCAGAGATTGGTGAAAAAGCCACAAAATGCAGTATCGCTATAATATTGCTCAACTAATTGGTCAACGACATTTTCGACATAGAGAATTTGCTAAGGAGGTAAGCATTTTTTAAATTTATGTCAGATAAGAGTTGCATAAAACAACTATAGGTGTGGAGTTGTAGACCTTGAAAGACAGAGGTAAGCTATAACTTCTTGCATAGCCTGATGCACCTAAAGCTGAAATTAAAATTTCAACAAAATTTGTGTGGGGTTGCTATTGTCATTATATTTTTGTAAATATCAATTACATTTATTTTAACCTTGTTTTATTATTTTTAGGCACTGCCAGTGTCTGTGGATGAATTCTGCCCTGATAAAATGAGTAATTTAGAAAGTGTTGGTATGTCAAGAAACACCATTGCAAGAAGAGTGGAAAATATGAGTAAGGACATTGAGCGTACAATGAAAGCCCAGATTAAGAAGTTTGTTTATTTCAGCATAGCATTAAATGAGAGCACAGATCTGTCTGACAGAGTAGTCTTCATGGCACAATAACTGGGAAAGATGTCTATGAGAGTCTATTAGAAGAACTTGCTGAGTTCAGCCTACCACTGGAGAAGATGTCTGGCATTTGTATTGATGGAGCACCTGCAATGGCAGGGAAAAACACTGGACTAATAGGTATTTTGCTCAGCTCTCACTGCTGGGTTGTTCCTCTTGTAGTGTACCATTGTGTCATACATCAAGAAAACTCAGCAGCGCAAACTCTGAGGATGGATCATGTTATGGGTCTGGTCGTATTCACTATTAACTTCATTCGATCATGAGCATTGAACCATCGACAAATTAAAATTATGCTTGAGGAGATAGAATGTGAATGCAAAGATGTAGCATATTACTGTAGAGTCAGGTGGCTCAGCAGCGCTAAAACACTGCGATGGTTTTACAGTCTGCTATCAGAGATCGATTTATTCATGAGAAACAAGGGTCATGAGCGTGATGAGTTCAAAGATCAATTCTGAATCACTGATTTGGCATTTTTAGCTGATATCACAAAGCACATGTCAGTAGTGAACCTTCAGCTACAGGGAAAGAAACAGGACATATCTCAACTCTGGAGATTTATCACTGCATTCAGGACAAAGCTTGAGCTGTGGGAGCAGCAACTCCAAGAAGAGAATTATGCTCACTTCAAAACTCTGTCAGAGCGTCAGCAGAATGACCAATACGTTGAGGTGAACTCTGAGCAATACGCCAACATCATGTCAGATCTATTAGTTAAATTTGCAAGATTTTTTCAGTTTGCAGAAACTGAAAAGAAGATAAAGATATTTGTTGATCCATTTTCTGTCAACCCTAGCAGTGTAGCAGCCAAGTTACAGATGGAGCTTATTGACTTGCAGGCTAACAAACATCTCAAACAACAACATTTCAGCCTCACATGATAAAACTCAGTTTTATAATAATTTCTTTCCAGCCGGCACATATCCAGCTCTACATAACCATGCTCTTCGGTTGGTCAGCCTCTTTGGCTCTACCTACATATGTGAGCAGTTCTTCAGTCGCATTAAGCATACCAAAAGCAAATATCGCACCAGACTAACCGATGAGCATCTAGCTCGACAGCTCAGGATTTCATCTCCAGACATTAAAACTGACCTAGGCAGGATCGTACGAGAGAAGCAGTACCAAGTGGCTCACTGAGAGTAGTATGCTCAGTACCAGTGAAAACTTAGCACCGCAATGTCTCTTAAACAAGGACACTGCACATAAATTTCATATGATGCTTTTTGCAATTACATATATATCGTTTTAAAACCAATATTTTGACACATTTGTGATTTTGCAATTACATGTAATTAAAATAAATATATTGAATGTGTAGAATGAGAATAACATGTGATGGATGGGATCATGTTTTGCAATATATAAAAATATGGTAATTCAATCATTTTCTACATATTATTACTATATTACTATTCATAGCACCTATGTGTGGCCCCCAGCCTAGGCTTGACTTTACATAATGGCCGCCACTCTAAAATGGTTGGATACCTCTGGTTTAGGGGAATGCCTTAAAATCAAATTAGAATGTTGTCGGTCCTCAGGGAATCCTAAAATTTGCTTTAAAGCTCGTTGAGCAATGTCCATACACCTTTGCAAGATTGTTGTAATCATATATTGTAATAGTCAAACTGCCAAAGCATACAAACCAGTAACAACTAGTGACATCTAAGACTCTAAAACATGAATACAATTATTGTGTGTATTCAAAAGAACCTGCTGATTTCACTATGTAAATAATAAGAGTGCTCTAAATGGGCAATGACCAAATGATAAATTAAATAAAATTACTATTAACTCGATAAGCAACCTAAGAAGAGAGATCTTGGCAAACTGAAATATATGAGAATAATAAATTATCCCAGAAAACTAAGACAGGAGCCCTACAAGTAGGTTCAATCACACTACATGACCGGCCTCTTGTTGGTCTCGATACCAGAGTCTCTCGCACAGACAGTTCAATATGGGCGCCGACGTATGCAAGGCATTATGGGAAGGATCAACTGGCCCGGCGTTGAAGTTGGAGACGCCGATAATAGGAATGTTGTACTGTTTTTCAAACTCTATTAATTCTTTCTGCGGTACTTCGCTTCTACCGTGCTGGTCCAACCTACGAACAATTAGAAACAAGCAATGGGAAGGAAATAACATTCTGTAGACAGCTCGAAGCCATAGTCACATTTGTTCAGGTCTCAGATTGTGTCAAAAGCTGAGGCGTTCATCGTTAATGAGTTTGCTGACCAGCTGTCGATGTGAGTGGCATGTGGGAGTAGCTTTCAGTAGTTACTTTTTACAATATCTATAGAACTCTGCTAAAAGCTGACAGCATTTATGGCGGTATAGCTGTCTTCTCAGGAGAGGACAACTACACTGCTACAAGTACTGTCATCTCTGAGAGTGATTTTTTAATGCTTGCAATTGTGTTCATCTCATCTTTTCACCGTTAAATTTCCTTTTCAATATCTAATAGTTGATATTTATTAAAATAATGCACATTAGTTGTGCGGGAATCACACAGTATGTAATTATTACCCTGGAAGAGAAGACAACTACACCTGATTGCAGGCAACTGGACATTTATCCTCCTTGGCATCAGCCTTAGCAAACACCTGGCACATTATTTCTGATTGGTCAAAACTGTACAAACAGTCACATCTGCTGATTGAGGAGGCAAAAAGACAGGTCAAGACAGTCAGTATAACATGCGACCAGGTGTGTGACTCACTTGGTTGCTATAACCAACTTGGCAATGTTACTCGACTGTTCCCCGAGGACCTTCGACATCTGCTGTGGAATGTCTTCAAAGCTTGATCGATCGGTCATTGCAAAGAAAAAGATCACTCCATCAGCATTCTCTTTGAGTGTCTGTAGAGAAGATAACTCCGTGTTTAAACTACAGACAAGTCGGATGTACTAGTGTGCGATCGCTGGTGATAATTATAACTGTCTTGAACTTAAACATATATATTTGTGCGGAGTCAATCGCTAACTGATTGCCAGATCACATCATTTGAGTTTAAATTCAAGCAATGTTGATGCAATACAGAAAGTATACGTATTTATTAACAATTACTAAAACCAAAGTACATAGTGTAGACGACTTTGATACAATAACTAGTCCCGATAAGACGTCAGTTTAATACCAATCACTAGTAAAGATGAATCTGACTTGCTGAAACATACTGCCTGTGATGTGATGTCAAGGTTCTCATACACCCTTCATACTAACAATAACATGCCAACCAGGTATGGCTGGTTGTAGCTACACTTTCTATAGAAGCCAGCACACTATTTCCGCAAACACATACAAGTTCCCCCTTCGTAAACTGATCAAAGACCATCAAGGTGACATAACTCCCTCGACAGAGACTCGTTAGCATTAATTTGTTCTCTAGTAGCATGTAACAGTGCAAGTGGCAGTGACAAAATGACAGGTGATATTCTCTGGCAGGTACTCACAGGTAGGATGTGGTTAAAACGAGCCATGCATCCTTCCCCAGCATCACAGAACTTCAACTTGAATATGACAGGCTCCTTGGAGCCAATCAGTCTACATGGCCAGAGGATAGTCGTCTGCTCGATGCCTTTAGAGTGAATAGGATGAGTCAGCAAGTTCACTGTTTACTGAGAATAGAGTTACTCACCATGGATATGTCTACTGCACACAGAGTATACAGCTACTCATCCTAGATATGTTAACTGTACATTGAGCGTAGAGCTATTCGCCCTGGATATGTCTACTGTACATAGAGTATAGATCTACTCATCCTAGATATGTCTACTGTACACTGAGGATATAGTTACTCACCCTGACTATGTCTACTGTACACTAAGCATAGAGTTACTCACCCTGGATATGTCTACTGTACATAGAGTATAGATCTACTCATCCTAGATATGTCTACTGTACACTGAGGATATAGTTACTCACCCTGACTATGTCTACTGTACACTAAGCATAGAGTTACTCATCCTGGATATGTATACTGTATACTGAGCATAGAGTTACTCACCCTGGATATGTTTACTGTACACTAAGCATAGAGTTACTCATGCTGGATATGTATACTGTATACTGAGCATAGAGTTACTCACCCTGGATATGTTTACTATACACTGAACATAAAGTTACTCACTCTAGATATGTCTATTAGAAACTGCGCATAGAGTTACTCACTGTGGATATTAATAAATGTCTAGAACTACAAATATGAGTAACTCGAGGGAGGTTAGTTGCTTTAGTACCAGTATTGTGACCAGTATTTACCTGTTGAGTGATAATAGCATGGGTATATCTGTTTTATGCTACGAGTAGGTTTATGGTGAGCTGGCTTATGCAAGGTCAAAGTTCAAAATTGATAAAACGCACCAAGACTGACCAGCTGCAGTTTACCTGGAGTTTCACGGTGAAGCTTGGAAACTTCCTGTCCTGATAACTTGGCAACTGTGCTCGTTTTCCCGGTCCCCGACTTGCCACTTAGTATCACTTTGTATGTAAATTCTTTGATCTTCTTGTCAAACAGTGGCCTGTCCAAGTATCCTGTTAAAAACTTGAGCTTGAAGCAAATGCAACACAAACAAACGATATGACTGACAACCCTTTGCAGGTGCTTTTCCCTGAATCAAATACACCAAGTAAATGGCTGTCAGATAGAAAGGAACATTAAAACAGACCGACGTACGAACATACTGTCTAAGTTATCACAAATGACATACAATGAAATAAAAGGCTGAAAATAGGCCTTTGCTACCAAACACTCTGCACCGATTTTCAACAATGCTCAACACTAATTGGCTTCCTCAAATAAGTTTTAATCAAGGCAAACATACTCCAAATTCACCACCTTAACTTTCGTGTAAGGCCAAACAGAAGGTAATATAAATACAGTCATACTTCGACTTACGAGCTTAATGCGTTCCGAGACTGAGCTCGCATGTCAATTTACTCGCATGTTGGTGCAATTTATTTATATATAGAACAATTAAATATATATTAATTGGTTTCTATACTCTAAAAAATGCAAATAAAACACTTAAAACAAGATATTGTAACAGAAAAAACATGTTGGTTATTGTCCTAACTTACCACATGCTTTCAAAAAGCAACAAATAAAAAAACAATGCAAGGAAATGTGATTAATTAAAATGTAAAATTAAATACATACAGTAGCAGCTAACGCTAGCATTTGCCAGGGAGGGAGATATAGGTGTATTAGCTGCTACTGTGTATAATACATACAGTAACAGCTAACGCTAGCATTTGCCAGGGAGGGAGATACAACTGCATTACAACAGTTGAATTTGATAAATTTAGATTTTATCAAAGTTTTAAAAAACAAACTTAAAAGCAAACCTAAAAGCAAACTTTCATTTTTCGTAATTAAAATTTCTTCGGCGTTCGTAGTGTTAAGTTTCTCGCTGGTTAACTAATTTTTCCTTTGTTTCGCTTTCACGACTAGCCGGCCGTTTTAAGATAAACCTATCTAAGGACGTTTGCCTTTGTTGCCCTTTCAATATGTTGCGATTAGGACGAACACAGGTGTCGTCACAAAGGGTTAATGCACGACCACTAGCCAACTTGTCCGAAAGTCTATTTTTATAATTTTTATAGATAGCACCGGCCTTTTCACATAGGCCTTTTCGCCTTTTAACCACTGGCCTTTTCGCCTTTATTGAAACATCGTTTGAGGTACGCTGTCACCGGCCAATTGTTTATCTTTTATGTTTTCCAATGCCTGAGCAGTCTCTCCATCAGCGGTCGTGAAGATCGCTGCGTCGTTTAGAAACTATGGTTAGTCCTTTTGCAAGCTAAATGCCCTGAATATAACCCTTCGGTTTGATAATTGTAGATGTATTTCTGTCATATTGCTGAGCTAGATCAATCATGCATACACATTTCGCATATTTTACAATAATTTTCCGTTTAATATCAATTGTTATCATTTGCTTTTTCTTTCCATTATCTTTCATTTTACTGGCAAACTTCTGGTCTACGCACCGTACTTTTAATTCACATAATTCTGCACTGAAAATTGCGCACAGAAAACACGGTACAAAAGTATAACCTGAGTAGTTGAAAAATATAGAGTGATACTGTTCTCATAAAACATATCTGTAAATAAACACCACCTCCACATACTTTGCAACTGACTCACGTGCTCGTATCTCAAACATTGCTCGTATGTTAGTGCTAAAACTTGCTTAAAAGCTGGCTCGTATCTCAAGTTTCTCGTACGTTAGAGCACTCATAAGTTGAAGTATTACTGCCACCATAACTGCCACGAACAACTTTTATCGTATTTGCTGGGTAAATCAGACACGTTGATTCCGATTTTGTAATCAAAATAAAGATTAGGCCACTAACTTTCAGAATAATGAAGGATTTTTTATAGCGTTTTAATATCGGTCTCGAAAACAACACGATCGGCATAACAAGCTCCGCCCATAAATACTTGACGTAACCTAGCTTTTTAGGAACAGAAGTTACGTAGGGATGTTTAGACCGATTTAGAATAATAGAGATGGGTGTTTTCAAATCCATTAATATCTAAATTCAGCCTTAAAAATAATATCAGTCTTTTCTGAAAGGTAGATAAGCTATTTAGCATTGCATATTTAAAAAGCGCGATAACAACGCTAGCTCGTAATAAAACAGCGGTTTTTGAGCTCATTTTTCTCGGCGTCCAGCCCATTTAAACATCATGTAACAAGCTGCGAGCACTTTTAAATAGTTTATATCCCTTTCATAAAAAACTGAAACTATTTTACAGGCTGGATTTACATAATAATGGGTTTTAAGACACCCATCTCTATTATCCTAAATCGGACTAAACATTCCTAACTTCCGTTTCTGAAAAAGCTAGGTTTCGTCACATATTTATGGGCGGAGCTTGTGATGCCGATTGTGTTGTTTTCGAAACGGATATTGAAACGCTTTAAAAAAGCCTAAATGACTTTGAAGGTTAGTGGACTAATCTTTATTTTGAGTACAAAATCGGAATCAGCGTGTCTGATTTACCTAGTAAATACGATAAAAGTTGTTCGTGACAGTTATGGTTTTACTATAAAAAATATGCCATATCAAGTTCTCTACAACAGTTGTCCTCTCATTCCACATGTTCCAAGTAACAACTACACCATAAGAACAAATGATTAGTTGAAGAGAAGAAAATAAAATATCATCTACCATATCTTTTCCTGATATTGTGTCTGTACATTATAGTATTTATATAAGGACGACTGTCAGAAGAGCTCGTCCATGCATAGTCAACAAGTCCTAAAGGGGCGACCATTCTCAGCAGGTTCTTTGTCAGAGCCTTTAATGAAATGATTCAGAGCACTAAAACACAGATCATGAGTGGACATGTTAGTGACATCGCTACAGACAACAGTGGACAATCGCTTACGATGGCAAAGTGTATAACTATCTCATCGATATATATAAACCTCAAAGTTTGTGTGTATGTGTGTAATTCGGTTTGTCCAGCCATAGCTATTAAACGATTGGTTTAAAGAATCCGTATCACAGAAGATGTAATCTCGGAACCTCCTTTTTGCCAGGCAAATATCTTACCAATTAAGCTACACGAGATTGATGAATTCATTAGGCGATATCTGGGTTAAAATACGCAAGTCATTAAAACTTGCTCTCACGGCTCTCATTAGTAAGGTACTAGCTTACTCAAATTAGCCATTGACAATGTGCCAGGCTAAGAGCAAATGGCAGGCACCACCATTACCTCTCACTGCTTATAAGATGGCTTTTAATACCCGTGCAACTTCAGGCACTCCGCTAGTATAAGATATTTTACAAGAAGGCCTACATTCACAACTGGACATATAAAATATCATAAGTCCGGTCTATAGTATGATAACAATATGTAGTTTGAGGATGTTATGAGTTATGAGGATGGGGAGACGAACTCATCCTCCATATCTTCATTATTATCTGATCTGATCACTATGTTTAGACTTTGCCAAAAATAACTATTTAAACTTGACTCACTACAAATGAAATTACGTCTATTATTTTTAAGACAAATGTCAAGTCTCCAAAGTGCTAATTTTATTATCAATTTTAGACATCTTCTGCGTTAGCAGTGAATAAATTAGTTCTATTTCCTGTTCGTGTTTTCCTGTCATAATTTAAGCTCTGAGACTGAACCTTCTTAATCAGTGGATGAGAATATAAATATAATATAAATTAATATAAATATCCCCCATTTATTGATAACCTACAGCCTACCTGGTTTATTATCGGCAGGGCAATGTTAGCTAGCTGTCCGCTAGCCTATTGTAGTACAGTGATACCTTGTCATAGAAACTTAATGCGTTCTGGGAGCAAGTATGTCTATGCAAATATGGTACACTAGACTGTTGTGACGTAATAGAAACTTTGAATTTAACTTCAATGAATTTACTAAACACACTAAACACAAGCTATGTTTTAAACTTTTATTAAACTCTCTTTAGTTTTGTCAGTCAAACTTTTGTAGTATCTGTTTCTAGTCCTGCGCTTTTGCCTGGCGTTCATTATAACTTTTAGCCAACTTGTTGAAAAATTTTCAATCTAACTCGAGGAGAAAAACCGAGCGACGCTGTTCTCGAAAGCGATCTTTTGCATACTTGGCATATAGTGTTGTGGCAATCAAGAACCGGCTCGTGCGCTCGTATCTCAAGGAACCAACTTGCTAGAAAATCAGCTTGTTTCTCGAGTTTTTCGTATATTGGGGCATTCGTATGTAGAGGTATGATTGTACTTGAAATGCTGAGTGTTCTCACAGATACATGCAATATACAATCTCTTCATAGTGATATTCTTCAAAAAACATTGTAGTTTTGTTCTTTAGCCAACTTTTTATCACAGAAATATCTTACAAACCAGACCTTATGTTGTTCTATGATATAAAACAATGACACTAGACATGAGACACAGTGGTGGATTTACCCAAATCTACTACCAATTTAGTGAAAATCTTTATTTCAAATTTGATCTTAGTCATGTCACCATGAGTAAAAATAAAATGGAAATACTGTCAATATTGTGGTTTCTATTTTTTGGTCCACTAATATGTTATTCACTCATTAGTTGTATTTGATATTATACTAAATAATAGTATTTAACACTCCAAATATGCACAGAGGTGGCCTAGTTCCTGCTCCTATGTATTGCTCTTACTTGCTTTCTATGTATTGCTCTTACCTGCTACTGATATCTATGGTGCTACTTCTATGTATTTCTCATACTTACTACTCATACGTATTGCTCCGACTTACTATGGTAAAATGTTGGATACTGAACTATGGTAAATATCGATATAAGAAATTGTTAAGGAGAAATAAATGACAGAAGAAGTCTTTTCAATTAGATTTTTATCAAAAGTAGGTGATTGAACTCATAGGAGCGTGATAACTAGCTTTTAATGAAGCTAGTTATCACGCTCATTAAAACCACCTGTATAGGTGGTTGATATTGTGATGGATTTACCAAGCTGAGCTGCTTTAATTGCCATAAGCATTCAGCTATTCTCAGATTAGCCCTATATCTTAAAAGCCAGCTTGCGTGGAAAGCCTGTTGATTAACACTCAGCCTTTGCTATATAAGCAGAGGTGCTTCAGTGTTAAGATGCGGGAACAAAAAGCACAGAGCTAGCGATACAGACTGCGAAGACCTAACTAAAGACTGAGAGTTACGTTCTTAATCTGCAGTAAGAACAGTGCGGTAACATTAACCTACGTTTGTGCAGCTTTGTATATTTTTGGTAACATATATAATATTGCTTAACATTCTTACATTTACAAATGTAACTGTTTTGAGTATTTATTATTTGTAACTTATTTCAGCATTACGCTTGATTGTAGTGAATTGTATCTAATTGTTCTCTTTCATGTTTATAGAGCTTGTGTGAATAAAATCCATTATTCACCAGACACTTTGTTTGCAACAATTACAGTTGTGCATGAGAGCTATTACTCATTCGGTGTAAGACAACTTGTACGCAGAATCCATTTGCAAGTGGCTAGTCAGCGCTGACTTCCACAACAATATAGGCCTACATGTATTTTTAAAGCTCTTGTTTTTGTTCAGGCACAAGTGCTGAAGTTGCCCACTACCGTACAACGTTGCTTGTCACTCACTACACTGTCTTTTCTAATTTTGATTGTTGCTTGATTGCAAAACTAAACAGCTACTAAACAATAATGTCGATAGTGCTTTAGCAGCTTTACCTTAAGGATATCTAAAATAGACGTTTTCACAGCCCTAACAGTACGGATTGAATACAGCACAGTATCCACAAAAATAGCACAACACTACACGTTATTAGTTTTTATGGTGGCACTAACATATTTTTATTGTTTACAAAACGGCTTAGGGTTAAGTTGGAAAGTTTAAGTTGGTTTATTATTTGTGCGATAAGTTGCACTTATCGCACTAATGATGTATATTGGATCGCTGTGAAGTCTCGTGAAACGTGTGCTGATGACGTTACTTTTGTAGTCACTGTTTGCCTTCAAACGCAAGTATAGTTTTGGATTAGAGACAAATATATCGGGTACCTGTAGACCTCTTATTCGGGTAAAAAATGGCATGTTAAAATAAATATTTTCAGAATTATGGTGAGCCACACAAATTACTCTGTTTTAGCTAAAATACTGAAAGTAAATCCGACAACCACCGCAGGAGCCATCTGTAATCAGATACATTTTTGCGTCAGCGCCCATATCTTCATAAACGAACAGGTGATTTAGATAAAAGCTTAGTTCGCTCGTCGGAAGTGCATTGATCGTAGTAGTTTTTGAGATGAGCTTACTCACCTGATTGGCTTCACTAATTAGATTATCTTCTACAGTGCGTCTTCCATGATCTGTACGTTAGCAACGCGAGGTTTGGATTTTCAGCACGTAGCATCTTCTTTGTTGTCTATTCACCTCTTTCAGCGGCTCTGTTATTTTTGTTGCAGTGTTGTTTTGTGGGTAATTAATAGAACTGGATGATCCTACCAATCACCACTGATAGGTATGGTTTTCAAGGGATTTCCTAACTCGAACTCCACAAAAGCATCAAAGTTTAATGACTCTTGCGTTCTCGATCTATCCTGATTATGCTAAGTGTTTATGGTTAATGGGTTAAAGGCTATTAGCTCTATTATGACAGTTGTGGGTAGATGGTTCTACTTGTAGCGTTTGATCTAATTCTTCAAGGCAAGGTTCAACTGTATTAATTATTAAGTATTTTAATGTTGTTATATGGGTATTTAGGTAATTTGACTTACTTGAATACCACACTAACATCAATGATTAATAACCACGAGTTCTACTTCAATCTAAACTATGCTTGTTGTGGTTAATTAGGCTAGGCAAGCCTAATTGTTTATTCAATGGTTGCTAAGAGAATGAGTATGGGACTTGACCCAGATCTTTGTGCAAGCCTCAACTATGCTAACTCTCAGATGTTTGGTATAGCAATCAAAATATCTTATTATTATGAACCAAAGCCTAATACACAAGTAGCAAAATTCTAGAATATAAGATAGATAGCAAGCAGTAAAAGCTAAGTAAATAATCTCTTACGCCAACAGCTGTATCTGCTCTTAAGCTCGGCTTGTACGTCTACAAGTTGTCACTGTCAAAAGAGGATGAGCTACTAAAAATTGTTAGCTTTTATAGGCATTCAGGATAGCCTGAGGACGGTACGTATAATGTTCGTATTATATCTTTGTGTTGTTGGAGTAAGTCTACTGGAGGGAACACTGTCTCTGAGCCGTCATCTGATTAGCGCTATATCTGTGTCTTGAAACTGGGATTGCATAATATTGATTTGCGCTGTGTTATGTAATGGGAGAGTGATGACTCAGGGTAAGCTCAGTTATTTTTGGTTGCGCTTGGTCATGGTTGGTAGATGTAATTTCATTCCAAATTCCTTTGGGGGTGTTGACGTGGTGTTGACGCAGCAGTGTCCAAGATTGATGTCTTCTAATTCTGACATTTAAAATTAGAGAATCTTTTAATGTCTCTTTTATCCTGTGGTCTGGTTACATTCCCTGCTGGTATCTTGTTTTCGGAGTATTTCCATACAACAATGTAGCAATGGAAATATTTTTTATTTCAATAAATCAACACCTAATACATATGTAGCAAAATTCTAAGATAAAGTAAAGATAACAACAAGTAGTTAAAGCTAAGTCGTAGAAAATAGACCATTTTGCCAAACAGCTGTGTCCGGTCATAAGCTCAGTCTTGTACGTCTACAAGGCTTTAATGTCATAAGACTGAATGAGCTATTAATCCAAGTGACGACCATAAAAATTTCTCAAATGACTCTATTTCAGGGATAGTTTTTACCAGCGATTTCTTGACCACCACTGGTGCATCCAGCATCTCTAATCATCTCCACCTGTTTACCATTCTCCATTTTACCAACTTTACCTTTACAACATGCTACTTGTACTTAACGCTTCCCACTTAGCTTAATTTCATCCGTATTCTGTCCTTCTGGATTTGTCTTCCCTTCAGCCACACCCGCCTTGTGCGTAGGTGTCTTGAGTCTCCGACGGTCGGCTGTGTTATGGTTATTCATCTTGCAGTGTGAGCAGTACTTCTGAGACTTCTTATTACACTGTTTTGCAATATGCCCCTTTTCGTTACAACTGTGGTAGGTGATGGTTGTCTCATTTGGGGTTGTCTTCCTTATGAATGACATCTTGCGACCATGAGCTGTCAGGTATCGGTCAGCAGCTTCAACCAACTCATCACAGCTGTCAAATTCCATCTCCTTTAGATGTACAACGAGGTCCATAGGACATGCCGCTATGAATTGTTCTCGCAAGTTGAGTTCTTTCAGGTCTTTGCAATTCGATAGCTCCACCCATTTGTCAATGTAGGTACTGAGTTGAACTAGAAATTGTTGTGGTGTTTCATCGTGCTCGGCTTCACTCTCTCTGAATCGCTTTCTGTAGCCTTCCTCCGTGAGATTGTAGCGTTTTAACAGATCTTCCTTCACCTGATCATAGTCCTTCCTATTCTCTGCCGCCATTCTAGTGAAAGTCTCTGTAGCCTTACTTTTGAGATATTGGTTCAAATGGAATGACCATTCAGCTTTATCCCACTGATAGTTTTCAGCTATCCATTCAAATCGCTGCAGGTAACTATCCATGTTGTCTGTTTTCTCATCAAATACTGGTAGTTTCGGTCTAGGTTTATTGCTAACCCGCTTCAGTCCCGCACTCTCATTTTTGGAGTCGTCCATCCTAATATTCTCCATTTTCAGTTTTTATCTCGAGCTCATATGCTAACCTCTTTTCTTCTATATCTCTTTACATCTCCAGCTCTCTTGCTTGTTTCTGGCTGTCTATCTCCATTTGCTTCATTTGCATTTGGAGTTGTCTGTCCTCAGCTTCAGCCTCTTTTTTGGCTTCTCTTTCAATTCGTCTCTCCTCGCGTTCAATCTCCTCTGCGAACTTTGGTTCGTTCTTTTCAATGCATTTGGCTAGCTCAGCATCCTTTATTCCGAGCTTCCCACCCATATCCATTGCCCTCCGCATACTGCTCATACTAGTCTCCGCCATTACTGACTGTCTTTTGGTACTTTTTATGTCTTGCGTGAGTTAGACTGATATAATCCTGATCAATGGTAGATATTCCCAGAGCAGCCCTCAAGTTTGTCACAAAGTGGTGATGCAATGTGACAGGTTCGAGATATCTGGTGTTGTGATTGTATCCTGTCTGCACAAGGCTAAGAGTTAAGACGTCCGGGTTTAATATTGCGGCTAACTATGTATAAGTAATATAGTGTCTATATAATAATATGCCGAAGATTGCTGTGAGAGTATAAAATAATCCCTTATTGCTGACTTGTAGACATGTACACTGTACACTGTAAACTGAAATGTTATGAACTGCCATGTACTAGCTGTAGTCAGGCTATTTATACCTTCTTACAATTATTCTAGAAAATTCCAGAAAATCCATTCAGGAAAAATCTAGTAATAGAACAATATTCTAAATTTATGATCATGACTCATCAAAACATGTACATCTACATATATAGAGGGCTAATCATAATCCATTCAACTTCTACTGTATGATTCATCAGCATATTGCGCAATAGCTATTGTGATGCTATTACTTTGTTTACTATACTACATGTATACTATATACAGTACTCAGAATCTGTGACACCCTGCAAGACATAACATGAGTAACACATATGTAACACAATGAATAAGGAATCTGCAATAGGAAAGGGCTAAGGATTGTTAGGAACCTTTGCTTGCAGAAGAAAGCTGGTTATTATGACATGTTCTGCTGTTAAAACCACCTAACTAAAGCTTGACATTCCAGTTCAACTAGAAAACTTGTTAGCACTGAAATATATTTATTCAAACAATACCAACACAAGGAAAGATTATTCGCACCATACAAAAAAGATACAAAAAAGATGAAAATAAGTTGACTAGTAAATAAAGACATTTAAAAACATAAAAATCTTTCTTTGCTCTATGATCAATTTTAAGCTCTCAAATGAAGCGATAGTTACTCAAAATTGTCAATTAAATCATTAACCTCAGCAGCAGGGAGATCCCTCCAAAATCCTTTTTTCGAGTCAGGCATAAAAGTTAATAGGTTTTTTCAGAATATCATCTTTTTTGGAGTGCGAAATGCCTCTAGGTTGAGATTTGCAAGGCGGGTCCACTAAGCAATGCCGATTCTTAAGATAATCAAATGTTTCAAACTCTGCAACACCATGACGTTTTTTGAAGAATAATTCAGTAGATCATCTACGGAATTGAACTACACGAAGCTCGCTGAGCATAGGTCTGTTGGGCTTTTTTAACTTTGACTTTGTTGGCCTTCATACCTTTTAAAGTCAGAATAGCTCGGTGTTGCTACATTTGCTCCCGTAGCTGAGATACAATCTTTATAGTCACCAAAGTCACATACATTTCCCTTTTTTTTCATTTGTCGCTCTACGGCAGCGTGCAAGCTGTCAGCACTCATAAACGTATGGCCAGCCTCTAGATATTTGAGGGTAACTGTTTGGGCTGAAATCTTTTCACTGTTTATGGCACCAATGAGAGATGTAAAAAAATGCATAGTTCTTATTCTGCCCTGCACAATTGTCCATGAAGTATATAAGCTCAGTCGTATCCTTGTCTACAAGTTGGGCTAACTGATAAGCGGAGCAAATGTCCTCACATTTTCTACCCGAAACCCCTTCATGCCATATTACTGAGATTGGTTTAGCGATTTTGCAAAATTCTCCTATTGGCGCAAATGTGTGGTGGAAGGCTACCAGTCTTCTTACGAAACAAGCAGATTTGTAACCGGGAAGCTGTGGTAACATGATGACTTTCTGTAAGTCCACGCTTTGCACCATTTTTTCCTCACTGACACTCCCCATCCTGTTTATATTCAGAGCGTGCCTGTTTAGCATAAGTAGCATGTTTTTGCTTCTCGGAACAAGTTAAACAATCAACTTTACACTGTCCATCGGTCTGATCATGAGGTTTTAACACCAGAGCTGCACACACCTCGCACTCTTCCTCACCCAATTGCGCGAAACTAATGTTTAGTGAGTGGATCCTTCTCATGTAAGTCGTGTAATCCACTGGACGTTCTGGATGAGCTTCTGTGTTGTAATGATGGTGCATTTCTGTGATGGATAGCTCATGAGGCAAATACAATCTGTTGGGCACGTGCTCTCTTCTATAATGAGATATGCATGGGTTGTAAGTCCTGATATGAGCGTCCACTGCCTCGTGTAATGGATTCATGTCAAGTTTTTTTGACCTCGGGCATCTGGAACTGCCGCAATGCTCTGGGGAGTCTTTTTAGCAGTTGCTACAACTTTTGAAGACTCAGCGTATCCCAGCGTACCCAGAAAGAAATGCTTGCAAACTGTATGTGCCGATCCATCTCCATCCTTCAGTCGATAAATGTATGAAGCCTAAAATAGTACACAAACTTGTAAATACACAAAAAATGTTTCTGGCGTGTAAAGCTCTCTGATTTGCCAATGTTCCTTCACTAATACTATTACAATATTTTTGCAAAAAATAATTTAAAGATTTGTTTAAAAAAATTTATCTAGAATGTAAACAAACCTGTCTGTTATTAGTTGCAGCGGATGATAGTCTTTTGGGTGTGTGCCACTCAACAGCATTGTGAATGAAATTCTTTCTCTCGTTGTGCGATAAATTCCAAAACTCGATCCTTATTCTACGGCGCTGTGGTATCAGCGTTATACAAGATTTCGAACAATTACACGGCACTCGTAGAGGATGTTTCGCTCTCTCATGATTGAGTTTTTCCTCTAGTGTTTGTCGGTGTTTGCTTGGAGATTCATCTGCGTTCGCCATAGTCAATTCCTGAACTTGAAATGCAGGCATATTACTAATTCCATCGATTTATATGCTCCTTGCAAACAGCTAAACTAGTTAAGTGGTTTTAACAGCAGATCATGTCATAATAAACAGCGTTCTTCTGCAAACAAAGGCTCCTTACAATCATTAGCACCTTCCTACTGCAGATTCCTTACCCATTGTGTTTCATAATGTGCAGCAACAAAGACGTGGATTAGATTAATTAAGGGATTAATAAACCTGTAACAAAGAAAATCAAAACCAGGTTAGCATAGACCATTATGAATAATATGTGCCTCTAACATTCATCATTTGATTTGATAATTTCAGCAACCATGAGAAAAACTGGTTCAATGTCAGCTAGGTCGTTTTAACATCAGAGGGCAGTATTTAGTAAATGTGATAAAAATTATGTAGCTCAAGTATAACAGGGTGTATATGCTAACTAAAAGGAAATAAAGAGTGAATTCGATTGAGCCAGAGGCGAGAGTTACTGAGTGACATTTCCAAAAACTCGCGCCATTTAAGTCATTATCGATTAATTGACTCAAATCTTTGCAGCTGAAGATGCATAAAATTTATAGCAATTTTGTCATAGTTCAGTACCTGTTTGTCTCTCTAACCATAGTTGAAATTAACGTTGTTGTGATGAGTAACTCGAAAAACTGGAGAGGGGGTAACACAATCATCAGCAAGCTCATAGCCCTCAACCACGTCTGCAGTAATTTTCCTCCAGCCCGCATCAGAATCAAGTTGTACAGCTTCCTGCTCGCCATGTACAGCTCGTCTCCCTCTGCCGGATCTCTGGCCTCGAGTTTCCACTCTTGCACTTTGTAAAGCAAACAACCGGGGATACAGCTAGGAAAGAAGACAAGCATTGCAACATTGATTACGACCACTGTTAAACCAGGAATTTGTTAATAAAACAATTACAACAACAAGGAAATATTGAGGCTACATACCAGCTGCTTCAATATATCTAACCCTCTCACAGTAATGAAAATTTGTTCTGCTCAAAAGAATAAACTCTATATCAACTTTCGCATGACTGAGTACAGGTTGAAACTTCAGTTTAATGTCTAATTTTGAGTGTGACGGTGACTAATACTCTAATGGATTATGAACACCAATGAATGCAAAGCTAAATAATTTTATTTACATTCTTCATCATCTGATTCAGAAGAGCTTTCGGAGTCAACATCATTAGTCTAATCGGCCTCAAAATCACTGGTATCAGAATCGAGACGACTTACCACGTCTTTCTCATCCATATTGAGAGTAGCTGTTACGATCGTTTTCTTGAAAATAATTTTTATTTGTAAAACAAAAATTATTACAATTCTAACTGAAAACCTATCTTTGTTTTGTTTCCTTTACAGTGATTGTATAAATGGACAAATATGAGCTAATCAGAAGTTATAGGGTAATATTGTAACAGCGGATTTGATCGGAATGAAAATGAAATCAGGCCGAAAAGCCGAAGGAATCGGTATGGTCAGAACTTGCGTTAAAATTGTTCTCTTTATAATAGATATTTTAGATAGCCTGAGGGCAGGTGTATAAGTGTTCAGGATTATGTCTATGTCATAGGAGTTAGTCCAGTGAAGGGGGAACACTGTTTTTGGGTATGTCATCTGAAGAACGCTGGTTTCACAGGCTGGTATTCCTTGATCATGTAACATTGTTTCTGTTGGCGCTTATGTACGTCTGGGAAAAGTACCAGGTAGGCTGATGGTGAGTTCAGTTATTTTTGGTGGTTATTAGTATGTTTACTTGCTTGTACATCCATTTGGCGGTTTCTCCCGGGGTGTTGACACAATTTCTATGATTGATTTCTTCCAATTTTGAAGTTTCTAATTTTTTTTGACGTTTCGAATTATTGGGGTTCTTGATGTCTTTTAGGCATCTTCCTGCTTGTATGTGTCAATGCTTATCCTGTGGTCTAGCTGCATTCTTTGTTGGTAGATTGTTTTCACAATGTCCATACAACACTCCACAGTCTATTGGGGATAGCTCAAGTTTTTTATCTAACGCTGATGGGTTGCTTCAAGTAGTTGATGCTAGGGAATCCTGAATAAAGTCTGATGCTGATTATTGATTGTTTTAATCAATGGTTTATTTCGGCATTAATATAGACACATCGTGAAGTTTTAAATGAGAGAATAAGACTCTACAGCGAACTACATATTACTGCTTACAACTTACTTATTGGGTTTAGAAATTTTCATGCAATGCACAGGCATATAGCAAAACTTCAGAATTATTATAGACCAAAAACATGGTACAAATAGTACAATATTGTTAAACCGCTGTGAACACATGAATTGAAATATGATAATGATACATGATTAAAGTTACATACCTTTTGCCTCCTCAAATTCTAGCATGAAGTATGTAGGATAAAACACTAGTGGAAAAGTTATATATATGTTTATAAGAGACTGGTATAAACTCAGAATTTACTCTGATACTGCTGCACTCTAGCACTGCTGTACTCTACCACTGCTGCACAAGTTGATCCGCGAGTTTTGGCGGCAAGGGTGAAATTATAAAAAATACTACTTGATATTTACTCTCATTGGTCCCAACAGTTTTGGTTCCATATCCCGAGCCAATCACGACGCGAGGGAACGACCAGAAATTAACTCCAAAGTGGTACAACAACAGCACTCTGATGCATTCCTGGTGGTCAAGGTTTTATTGTTTTAATGGTGGCACTAGCAGCATAGGAAGGGAAAGTCTAATTATTACAAGCATGTGGCTAAACTATAAGGAAACAATGACCAAGAATGAAAGTAAGGCTGTAGAAGGCCTAGCTAAGATACAGTAGTCCTTTTTACTTAGTGTTCAGGAAAAAACTACATGCTAGAAGTCTTCAATTGTGAATTTTGTAGTTCTTGATGGTTTATGGCTACTTGTTGTTTTTCGTCAGCGGAGATTTCATCATATGTGATTTCTAATTACTACTGGTATGTGTGGTTTTCTTGGAATTTTTTCACTTGAATTCCACAATAACATCAAAGATTAATGATTCAAGCGTTCTCGCTCTATACTGATTATGCTAATTGTTTATGGTTAATTGGTTAAAGGCTGTTAGCTCTATTAAGACAGTTATTGGTGGATGGTTTTACTTGTAACCTTTGATCTAGTTTTTCAAGGCAACTTCAATTGCACTAATCCCACGACCAAGCAGAGCGAAGCGATTGGTTGGAAGATTGATGATAAATGCACATGTGCACACAACTCCCGAAAGTTATTCATCAACAATGAGACGAACCCTTGTATCAATATTTCATCAACAATTTTAACTATCGTTTGGTAGAGTCTTTAAAGTATAATAACGATACAAAACACATACAAACCTATTTAAATATGTTACCAAGTCTTTGTAAACCGTCGCTATTATCTTAAAACTTACCCATCTGATCGGATTATACACAAATAGACAGATTTATTTGGATGAAAACCGTTATTAAAACTTGTTAAGCCTCACTTTTATAACAGTTAAGACCGGAAATTAAAATGCTGAGCGAAAAAGAATAGAACGATTAAGTCGTGCGCATTTCACGAAAAAATAACGTGCACTTTTCACCAGTCTATTGATTGCTCCAATTTTGAAGTTTCTAATTTTCTTTTGACATTTCCAATTATTGGATATCTTAATGTCTTTTAGGCATTGTGCTGCTTGTAGGCATCACATGCTTATCCTGTGGTCTAACTGCATTCCTTGTTGGTATATTGTTTTTGCAATATGTCCTTACAACACTACACAGTCTTCTGGGGGTGGCTCAAGTTTATTATCGAACGCTGAGGTGTTGCTTCAAGTAGTTGATGCTAGGGGATCCTGGATAAGGTCTGATCCCGATTATTGACTGTTTTAATCAACCTCTTTTGTTGATCGATTTAACCAAGTCATTACATTTGGTCTTTTCAGGTTTTTAGTAATTTAGAACTGCAGTCCCAAAGGAAACAGGGAATTCCTAAGGTAAAGAAGGCGTTGAGGCGTTTTCTGAAGGCCTTATGTTTATTTTAGAACAAGAAACAGATATAATAATTATATCTTTTGTATTTGTTTGACTAGTAATATCACCTGTAACTTGTTAATTATTGTATGACTAGTTCTTAGTCGTGTTGACTTCAAAGATGTATCACTATTACGACTAAAAGGGTATCTGTTAATACTGTCAAAGCATGTACTAAGTTTTTCAAGTTACTAATAATGTTGTTTTTATATTGTAACAGTGGGTATGTCAAATAAAAAACGCTGATATTGCAGGCTTGTTGGTGGCATTGTCGTAGAGGCATATATGGAACTTGGGTTTGGAAATTAGCTGGTTGAAGTACATTATTCGAATGTGGTTAAATTGCCGACCAACTTCAAAACCACTGTGGCATCTGTTGCATGTCTTTATTGCCATATCTATTATTGTGGTCATTAAAATTTGACCTACTTTGAACAATCTGCTCGTTGGGTTTACTTTTCAACTGGTTTTGTCTAGACTGGTTTGGCCTACTGCTTTCCTTTTTTTTACAAACTCGAGATTGTTGAGGCGAGACTTTTTTCTGATTTTCAAATATAGCATTTGTAATGTTGTCAAACTTTTTATTTTTCACTGTTCAAGGTTGTGAACTCTGAAAGTTTTCTGATACATCAGCTATAATTTTATCTATAAAATGTGCCATTCGTACTTTAATAGTGGCTCATACAATAAGCTCTGAGCAGGAATGACTATTTTTTCCCCATATCCCATATCCGCGTAAATATGCGCGAAAATGTAGCAAAATATAGGAATAAAATAAAGATAGTTCCTATAAAATATAGGAACTATATTTTATAGTGCTTCTTCCAGAACTTTTCATGAAGCGCTCATAATATTTACACAATATTTTCTGTGCTCCCTTGTCTCACTGCTGATACTTCCATAGCAATTTGCTCCTCTCCATGTACTGCATTCAACTTACTCTTCATAACTGCTTCAACTTTTTCAAAGTTCACTAAGTTACCCTCAGCCCTGATAATTTCTCGCAAATCTCTAAGATGTAGTTGCAGTATTGGTACATGCGAATCCGGATTCTCATTCAAAAGGCAGCAAGTTTCGTATTGCATCAGAAAACCTTCGGAGTCTTTCACACCTTCGCTGGTTGAACTTACGCCAGACTTCACTTACATCTTCACTTACATCTTCACTTACATCTGGTATACATTTATTGAGACTTACCTCAGGATTGGGGGCAGGATTGTGCTTCCTCCTCTCATTACCATATGTTTATAAGCCACCTCTGACACCCTCTGTGTCAGTGTTCTGATCATCTGTTCGATATTGCTCATCTTTTGATCAACTGTATTTAGTGCGTTCTGTTGTCTCTCAACCGCATCTCCCATGTGCGCAAACCTTTCATTGATCTGAACCATTGGATCAATGTTAATTAATGTTACAAATTCACTTAGCAATTTAGTATAGCATATAAGAGCACTTTAGCAGAATATACTCGGCTTCAAGACTAGCTCTAAACTCACTTCAAACTCTAAATAAACTTTAGAGTTTATTCTCCCATTTCTCCCTTTGTTACCACCCATAGCAATGTTTGGAATATGAAAATTAAATAAAGTGGATTTTAATTTGCCTTGGGTAGCAACAGAGATTTGCAAACTTCACACTTTATAAAGCAATCAATGGTAAATGAATAACAATTTTACAAATAAATTATGTTACCATATAATATCTATACGCAAGACAATTTGGTCTATAACTTTACTTGCTATATTTTGTCGTGAATTGGCACTCTATAAGCTTAGTGGGTGAGTCATGCTCATTTGATTTATCTATACCGTACTGCTACTACCTTTCTGTGCATTATGTTTAGGTGTTAGTGTGTTATCTAGATCACATCAAGATGTCTTGAGCTAGACTGCTTTGATCTATTTCTTTTTTGTCAGAACTTCGTACAACATGTTTTTCTGATTGGCATATAAAACATTTTCTCACCGGTTCGTCAAACCATTTGTTTTCCAATGGGTGAGGTCTGGCACGATAGAACCTGGCTGTTGCATCAGCAATTGTTTTACCTGCTTTTAAGGCGGTCTCTACGCTAGCTGGTTCTTAAAATATCTGACAAAGCAGTCCCTTGGTTTTATTTTTAATTTTTGGCCTCAGTCCTGTACAAAGAACAACAAGATGTAAGGATCCCCTTCTCTTTTATTTCTACTAGTGACAGACAATCTCTCAAATCTTTTCAGAATACTGTCTGTTTCTTTCCTGCCCAGCCTCGGTGCAGAGATATCCATAGTCCTGTTCCTCTCCTTTTTCTGTATTCAGCTATTCTTACTACGCATTAAATGTTTCACCCGGTTGTAGTCCACAGAGCTTTCTTCTGATTTTAAAATATACCGCAAGTCTGTGAGACATGTCACAGTAGCTTGGAAGGCGTATGAGACAATGCCCTGTGCCCACCAGACTAATCGGAATAGCTACAAATCTGGAGGTGTCAATTGTGCAATAGTAAATAATTATTAACATAAATTATATATTTATTGTTTAAAATTGAACAAATTTATATCAATAAAATCAATAAATAAAATAAAATCGTTCGGAACTAAAACATGAAGTAAATAAACAGATAAATCTGCTTTTTGTCAATTTTTGACGTTTTCTGGGCGCATCGAGTCGCTGATAGCTCAACGTTGCTACCTGTATGATTGAACTCGGTAGAATTCTCATTTGCACAGTTGAGGTAGGGCCACGTATCGTGTAATTTCAACTAATCTGGAAAATTTCATTCGTACGAATTTTCTGACCTGCCACACGGAGTTTCCCCACCACAAATTCGTACGAAACTAACTTTCAACTAGCCAATCAGAACGTGGTGATAAATTGAAGCCAATTCCGTTTCAATCATTTGCTTCAGTACAAACATGGATGACAATCAAAGGCAAGACATGACTGAGACTGAAGTAATTGATTGATACAATTGTTGAGATGATCTACTCACTCTCTCTCAGATAAAAAAAATCAGTCCAAAACAAGCATGACCCAAAACCCAATGATATCAGTAGTACTAGCTACCACACTACTAGCTAGCTACCACACTACTAGCTAGCAACCACCAACTACCTACTACTAGAAATAAATAAACATACCAGTAAACTTCACTTTGGAGTTTGGAAAAGCCCTCTCCAATTCACTGACAATGTCCTTAAAATTTTTCAGTTTCACCCCTCTTGAGTCCTTATAGCCGTTCTCTCATTTGCACCATATAACTTTTCTCCCCCTAACCAAGTCTATAAACAGTTCCAGATGGTTGTCTTTCATTTTAAACGCAAAATCAACTCTCTCTCTCTCTTCAAAACAGATAAAATCTCTCACTCTTATTTTTTTCTGGATATGCGCCAAAGAAAACGACCTTCAACATTCAACTAACCTTTTCAACCGACCAATCAAACAACGATTCGTAGGAATTTCTGACGTTTCGTCCAATTCAGGATTCGTTCATCGTGCACAACCAACGATGGACGAATTCGTCCGAATCGTTTCGTCAAAATTTCGCCAATTTCGTGAGAATTTTGTCTCGTGTGGCCCTACCTTTAGTGATTGACCTAATAGTATCAACGTCGTTACATTGCCCAGCGTTCTCTGTTTGATAATTTTGTAAGTTGTCTCCACTTCTCCATTCTTTCTCAGGCAGATCTTGTACCATGTTTTCTGTCTCATTGGCCGACAATGGCTGCAATTGTCTGTCTCACTGGCAGACACACGAGCTCTGTATGTCATGGTGGCATTATAACTTGTGTATCATTGATATTTCCCTAAAAAAACAAGCTTATTCGTAACATTGTATGCATACCTCACAAAAACACAAGTAATGTAAATAATTTCAAGTAACCTACCAATTTTTTTGTTTTTGTCTTTTCGCTCGAGTATCCATCATTATCCTGTATTATCCTGCAGTTTAAAAAAAAGATTTTATATGAATATTCGATTTTTATGTTTGGTACTTCACCTTCTCGACTCTGTGTCATAGTTTTTCAGAAAATTTGTTTCAAAAACAAAGCAAGGTGCAAGTGAGATACATGTCAGAGGAAACATTAGTAGAATGATAATCAAGCTGTCATGTGAGTCGGAGTTGTGAGTTCTATGTTTTGTGCAGACATATTTGTAGACTTATCTCCACATTTGCTCTCCGTTTAGGAATTACAGGCGTTTAATTCAAGTTAATGACTCATTTATAAATTTATATTTGTAAGTAGAAGCCTTTATAGCTGGGCTAGTTGGGTGCTCTCTACATCTGCTCTCATTGCAGGAATTACTGCTTTTGAAATTGAGTTAACATGTCATTTTTGGTTGTAAGCAGAAACTTTCGTAACTCAGTTGGCTGTATTGTCTCCACGTCTGCTCTCAATGTAGGAATCTCCATATTTCTACCTTTCGACATACATTTATCCTAAACAATCCTCATTTATCATAGGAACATTTTACTTTCTCATTTTTTATTTTTCTTTAATTTCTGGAGTTGGATTTTGTGAATTTCATTTGCTGACTAGCTTGTGATGGTTGGTTCCAAGTTGAGTTGGTTAGATTTGTGAGCTGTATGTTTTGAGCAGACATATTTACTGTTGAAAGGTTAGTTGGAGGTAGTTGCTGGGCTCAAGAACCTCGGATCTCATCCAGCAAGTTTTTTAGTTTTTGATGCAGTGTTGTCGATGAAGTTAGAGATCCAGACAGATATGAAAAGGATAGTGATGTGAAAGCAATGGTTTCGGGATGGATAATTGCTAAAGAATCATCAGAAACCTTGCAGTTTCTGGTGTCCTAAATATTACTACCGCAGCTAATAAAACGTTTATAAGCAGCTTCACTTCATCCTTTTTGATAGAAGTGCATAGCGACGATTAAAGTTTTGGTAATCCACTTTTTTATCAAACAAGTCTTGAATTACGTTGTTCTTTGCTATAGTATGACATGCTCAGATTATCAGTTTGCCGTCAGGTACAATTTAGTTATTCTTAAAAACTATTTTACATTTCAAACTATTTCTCTAATAATTTTAATTGTCAAATATTAGTTTTTTTTTGTAACTATCAATCGTTAGATTAATAGTGTAAAGATTTGCCCAAAAATAGAGGCAATCTTTGTATTGTTATGTAGGACCTGGTTCTTAGTGGTTGTCTTCTCTTGAGATTATTGATAATTAGTTTGCAACGGGATCAATCAGCAAGTTATTTTATAAGGAAACCAAAACAAGGATAATTTATTAATTACACAAGGAAATAAGCACAAGTTTAGAAAGTGAGACAATGGCTGATAAAACATGAAACTAAAACACAGTAGGTAACTACCTGGCTTCGAGAGAGAGCGTGAGTAGTAGAATAATACAAGTGTCCAAAAAGTAGAATAAAATAAGAGTATATGTGTCTCCAGAGGTTAATTCAACAAGCTGTGGATAACAATGAAGGGGCCGTATATATAGAAAGAATGAGGCCACGCCTTGTTCGGATTAAAAATGTTTGAGAAATAAGTAATACTAAAAATATATCCCGATGGTCACTGTGAAATAGCTTTATGGTTGCTTCAAACCATAAACTCGGAAAACGGAGAGCCAAGATGGGTAGAGTTAATCTACTTCGGTTAGATAGATTTTACATAGTCATGCAACCCTAGGCGGAGTATTGCTATGTTCATTTGGATCGTTAATAGATTGTCTTTAAAATGTCAGTTTGTGGGTGTAAGATGTATCTTCTGGTTGAGTAAAGCTGTATAGATGTTAGGATGAATGTCATGTTGAAATCTGTTTCGATCGTGGGAATTCGGATCCGTGGGAATTGGTCTGTGGGATCCTTACAATAGTTACTGGTGTTGAAACGGAGTTGAGTCATTTCTGATTGTAAATGGCAGCCTTCGTATTTCAGCTTGTTGGATTCTTTCCACGTCTGCCTTTAATGTACAAATCTCTATGTTTCTATCTCTGACATACTTCCTTAGCAAGCTTTCCATCTATGACTCTAATATATGTACTGTACTCGAGTTGCTGCTGCATACAGTAACATATTATAGAGAAATAAGTACAAAATGTGACTCAACTGCTGACTTAGATAGCTGCCAACCATAACAGTGTCTGCAGGTGAACCCTGGATATTTAATAGGGACCCAGAATATCAATAATACACCAGTTATGTGATACTCAGGCCCAGCTGCGAAACATGAAATATCCGCCGTAGGAAGTGTTTGCTGGTCTGATTATGATTGAGGGTTAAGACCAGCGCCTCCTGACCTTAATCTGACCTCACTACATGATAAACTCTGTGAGTCTACTCTCAATGGATGCATCTCCATCTTTCTATCTCTAACATAACTCTTCAATAATCCTTCCATATTTAACTGTAACATATGTACTGCACCCTATTAGCTGCTCCATACAGTAAAATATGATAGAGAATTGAGTACAGAATGTGACTCAGCTATTGATTTAGAGAACTGCCAATCATAACAGAGTGTACAGGTGAACCCTGGATATTTACAGAGTGTCAAAAAGATGCCAGGGATGTGATAATCAGGCAGAGCTAAGAAATATGGCACCAAAACTACAGTTTGATCATAATCTTGTCAGGACATCTGAATTGCACCTTATAGAATGGAAGACTTGTTTTTTTAATTTGATCGCTTGTTGGGATTCGTTTAGACATTTAAGTTGAAATGTCCGTGTTCAACAATTCACATCTTTTGTATGTTTTGTGTTCTACTATTATCATATGTGGTTGTTAAATTCAACTTGGCGATATTTGTAAATAAGAAAATAAACCGCTAAGGAACCAAAGAGACTTAACCAAACATTGAGGTATCTTTTAAGTTCAGGGTACTTACCACACCTGCATATCCCAGTCACTAGAGGTAGCACAAATTATATCGTAATTCCTAACCAGAGTTGGTAATGTTTCTTTTTATTTTGGCTTTATTTTTTTTAAGATCCACTTTTTAACACCAGTAGTCATTTTTTCCAACCACTACACCTCATACACTCCTATGTGTTTCGGTGTAAACAGTTCATTCAAGTTGTAATGATGGCACACCAACCCCTCCCTCTTTGTCCCTGCTGGATATTTTTACCTTTTGTCGGTAATATTATTGTTTAGAATTTCTTAGTTGTTTACTTTAATTGTAGAATAAAAAGATATCTTTTACTATAAAATATCAGTATTGCTTACAATTGCTCCACACCTTCATTAGTACTTTACCAATCAAATTAATTCACACAAGCTAAGCAAAAGTTCACAAACTAAACAAACTAATGGTCAAATGCGCGGTCAAATGCATAGCGACATAGTGGTGCATAACAAAATCCACCTTGAGAGAATGAGTCATATCCAGATAACCAGGAATATCTATAGAAGACATTTGAAGAGCAGAATGTAAGGTCTGTAAATAATCCATATTAGAATCTTTTGTTTGTAGAATAGGAGTAGTCTGTTGTTTAACATAGTCACGAAACATGTTTAGTTTGCCTGAATAATGTTGCGCCGTTTCTACTCCAACTTGAGGGAGAAGTTTAGCCAGGATGTCGGTGTTACCCAGACGAGGATACGTTCGAATAAGATTAATGACAATTTGATCATTATCAGAAAGTAGGTTGCCGGCAGCTTTATTGCAATAACGCTTATATGCAGCAGCATTCGTAACAGGCTTACAATAAGGGGTATCAAGAGCGGACCCAAAGTGAGACTTAAGAGCGCGTATAACAACATCTGACGAGGCGACAGAGCTATTATGGGTATCAGATACTCTCCTAATCGCGACCCAAAAGTGTCGGTGACGTTTTGCCACAATGGTAGTAGGACCTTCCACTGGGCTAACACACTTAAGAATATAGTGCCTAGCGCCGACATTTCATGAATAGCCATCGGTGAAACGGGCATCTTGTAGGTGTTTGAAGATGGTAACGGCGAAGTTGCTACTGGGAGGCATGATTAAAGGCAACTAATTATATATTGTATTTTATAGGGGCAAAAAGAGGAAAAGCATAATAAGGAAAGGAAACAAACAAACTAAACTAGTAAAATAGAACAAGGTGACAAAGCAATTTATTCAACATTAATATTTTGTTTATTCGCACTAGTTGGGCATAACATAGATTCTCCCGTAGTCACCCATTACAATATTTAGAGTCTGAATATTAAAAAAGCTAACTTATTTTGCCTTGGATAGTGGTAAAGCTGGTTTGAAGCTATTTTATGTAGTTGCTCGCTAAAGCATTCGACTGTAAAAGATTAACCACTTTACGAATGAATTTCGTTACATACATGTTACTGAAACAACTTATTCACATGATTACAAGGCTACTTTACTATTTTAGTAAGTTGAGTCTTTTGGAGTGTGGTATTACTTGAACAGGGGTATAAGGTGCCATTTATGACCTGTTAGATTCGACCTGCCATTAGACCTATTAAAATTTGCAAGCCCAACTAAGCCTTATTTTCCCTAGTATAGTGTCTTTTTATTTGTTATACCATGAATGCTCATCGAACTCAATTGGGCCATCAAGAAACTGCATAGCATAATAGTTTGTGTGGTTTTATATCCTTCCAAAGGTTTCTTCAGGGAATACTGGATAGAAATGCTGTGCAGGGTGTTTGTGTACTTAGTTGAAAAGCAGCTATTGCCTTTTGGAGTATTGATAGCACAACAGGGAAATGTATTGGCCGTCATGTGGTTTTCCATTGGTGTTCCTGTATCGGCGTATATTGGAGGTTTTTGGTGGCATTGCTGCTGATGCATATGCTACTTAATATTGAATGTTAGTTCCTTGAGGCACAGGAGTACAGGTTTGTTAGGTTGTCAACCAATCCAGAGTCTATTGTGGCATCTGTTGTTGACGCATACCGCTAATGCCTCTGCATGCCTCTATTGCCACTTATTATCGTGGCTATTAAAATCAGATCTACCGACCTGCAAAATCGGCCCATCAGGTCCACATCTCATCAAGATAATCTTCACTAGATTTATGTGGTCTGCTATGCTTTTTTTGTCACAAAATCATGTAATATGCTTTTGTGAATCGCATATGAAACATCTCACTGGTTTGACAAACCGTTTGTAAAGCGATATGTGAGGTTTGGTACGACGGAACCTGGCAGTTACATCAGCAATTGTTTTACTTGTTACTAGAGTTCAATGCTGCTTTTAAAATCTCTGATAAGGCAATCCTAAGATTTTATTTTAACTTTTGACCTTATCCCTGTGCAAATTACAACTAAATGTAAGGACTCCCCGCCCCATATCTCTTGATATTTTGCTAGCATCAATCCCTCCTAACATTTCAGAATACTGTCTGTTTCTTTCCTGCCCAGTCTCAGTGCAAAGAGTTGCATAGCCACTTGTTCCTCTCCTTGTATTGTATTCAGCTTACTACGCATTAAATGTTTCACCCAGTTGTAGCCCACCGAGCTCACTAGTTATCAATCACTAGATTCATAATTACTAGTGTTGAAATTGAGTTAAGGAGTTATTTCTGATTGTAATTAGTAGCCTTAGTAACTCAGCTTGTTGGATTGTCTCCACATCTGCTCTCAATCTACGAATCTCTATGTTTCTACCTCTGACATACTTCCTTAGCAAGTCTTCCATCTTTAACTGTAACATGTGTACTGTACTCTATCAGCTGCTCAATACAGTAAAATCTGATAGAGAAATGAATACATAATGTGACTCAACTGCAAACTTGGAAATCTGCCAACCATAACTGAGTGTCTGCAAGTGAATACTGGATGTTTACAGAGTATAAAAAGGAGGCCAGGGATGTCATACTGTGGCAGAGCTGAGAAACATAAAATATCTGCAGTAGGAAGTGTTTGCTGGTCTGATTATGAGCAGGTTGGATTGACTCTAAAGCTGCCCTCAAAGCATTATTTTTATCTTTCTATTTTTTACCTGATCCTTTAGCACTCCTTCCATGTTTAACTGTAACATATGTAGTCTACTCTATTCGCTGCTTGATGTCTGTAAAATGTGATAAAGACGGGGTACCAAATGTGACTCAACTGCTGAATTAGTAAGCTGCCAACTATAGCAAAGTGTCTGCAGGTGAATTCTGGATATTTACAGAGTATAAAAAGGAGGTCAAGGATGTCACACTGTGGCAGAGCTGAGAAATGTGATTAAATTGTAGTAGCTTTTATGTCTTAGGTAGATTTAAGCAAAAAGACCCAGACTAAATTACATATAGCCCAAAGTTCTAAAAATTAACCGAAGACACACCAAAACTGTATTTTAAACTACTGAGAGTATGGCCACACGCTGACAAATGAAACATTTTTTTCTTCAGAAGAATTTTTTCTAATATCAGTCACATTCTCAGCTATATTTGGATCACCAGCAATACCATACATGATTCTCTTTATAGAAAATATATTGAAGTACCTCAGATGCAGTTCATACTCTCATTCTTAGTTCTCCACAATCATCTAAGACGACTAACAAAGGTAGTCTCTGATCCCTAAACATGATTAAATCTCACCCTGACATGCACTGTATTGATGAATCTGAGAGACCGCATTGCTTCAACCGGTTCAGTCAGGTCAGGGTGAACTGTCTCTAAGCACTATCTTAGGAAACAACTTTACACCTACTAACCTAAACAGTATTAGCTGTTTAGTGTTTTATAATAATACCCTTTTTAGCTCAACCCATGTCATTAAGGTAGACCCCATTTCCCTCTTTAAGAACCACAACTAAAGGTTTCACTTACATGAATGCCGTAATTTGTAATCACTAGCAATTCATTCTACAGCCGCATTCAAAACCTTGTCAGAATAGCTAAATTGCTGCATATGGAACTGAAGACTTCTTTCCTAATTTGGTTACTTAAAGTGAGTCTTTTTAACATTCATATTACAATGTCTGTGCTCAACAATTATATGAAATAATATGATGAATTGATACAAATATAATACAATATACAGTAAGTGCAATGGGAATATTAAGAACGGCGCAGCCTTGTTGTTAGACAAGTTAGCATGTTTACAAAATTGCTGCTACAATCTTCGTGAATTTAAATCCAACATGAAGTGGATCTTTAATTCCTAGATTTTAATAGCTATAGTTGAACAGACGAAGCGATGATAGATCACAAATTTTGAACTTTATTTATATAGATGTCCGTGTTCAACAGTACACATCTTTCAGATGACTTGTGCTCTACCATTAGCATATGTGGCTCATAAATTAGATTTAGAGATATTTGTAAATAATAACACAAAGCGCTGAAAAACCCAGAAGACTTAACCAAACGTTGAGGTATCTTTTAAGTTCAGGGTACTTACCACAGCTGCATATCCCAGTCACTAGAGGTAGCACAAATTATATCGTAATTCCTAACCAGAGTTGGTAACGTTTCTTTTTATTTTGGCTTTTTCTTCAAGATTCACTTTTTAACACCAAGAGTCCGAATTCTCTGAACTACTACACCTCATTCACTCCTATGTGTTTTGGTATAGACTTTTCATTTAAATTGTAAATTCGTTTGTTCTGAATTTCAGTATTGTTAATATTTTTATGGCTTTTTTCCAATTCCTTGCTTTCAAAATGCTTATGAACTGAATCATTTAATTGTAGACAAAATATGATAGGGTTTGTTTAGCTCATATTTATTGATCACCATTTCTCTTTGTTAATCTTCTTTTCATGGTGTCCCCACTTTTTTCGATCCGGTATATTTTATACCCTCACATCGTTACCATTATGTTTTCCTAATTGTCCCTTCTAACGCATTCTCCACTCAGAAATTAGTGTTAATCGTAGGTAACTTTTTTGCAACACAAGGCCAACTCAAGCATATTTCAAAACTTACTGGCGATAGACAGCCAAAATAGATCCTTGTTATTTCAAAGAAATCAAAGGAATGTTTTGCTAAACACTACTAACATATTCAGTTTGTGAGTTTTAGTAACATATTGCCAATTCTGATTGCATCTGCCCTATCATCCTTTGTTGTCCTAGGATTTCGTGTTCGGTAACTTCCTCACCTTCATCTGGTTCCTTCCGTTACGCTAGAAAATACCTTTTATGGACAACACTGACTAAACACTTTTACAGTGAACATTTTGTTTGGCTCATTCTTTTTTATTTTTATTTTCTGTCTGCAAAACAATATAGAAATTGCTACATAGCGTCAAGATGCAATGATGGCACGCCAACCTCCCCTTTGTTTATTGTCGCCACTTTCATTATCATGGCTATTGAAATCGGACCTCACGGCCTGCAAAATCTGCCCGTTAGGTCCACATCTCATCAAGGTGCCTTGACTATACTTATTTGGTCTGCTGTCTTTTTGTCACAAAGTCAAGCAATGTGATTTTCTGACTGCCATATGAAACATCTTACCGGTTTATCAAACTGTTTGTATAGCAATATATGTGGTTGGCGCGACCGAAACTGGCAGCTACGTCAACACTTGTTTTACCTGTTTCTAGAGCCTGTTTCTGCGCTCACTGCTGCTTTTGAAATCTCTGATAAGACAGTCCTACATTTTTGATTTTTAACTTTTGACCTTGGCCCTATGGAAAATTCAACGAAGTGTAAAGAGTCCCTGTTTTTAGGTTTTTGCTAGCAACAATCCCTCAAAACCTTTCAGAATACTGTCCAACTGTTTTTTCCTTGCCCAGTCTCAGTGCAGATTTTCATAGCCATCTGTTCCTCTATTTTGTCTGTATTCAGCTTACTACGCATTAAATGTTTCTCCTTGTTATCGCCCACAGCTTTTTCTTCTGACTTGAAAATTACCTCGAAATGGTGGCTGTTTGTTAATAGTCTGTGAGACATCTCACAGTAGCTTTGATATTTTGACGTAATCCGGTTTTCAGTTTACTTTCAGGTATATTCTAGCTATTCTTAGAAACTTTCAAATGGTTTTATTTAATAATCCTCCGATTACCAAAGATGAGGATTTCAGTAATTATCAATAATAAATAATTGAATAATAATTGAATTGAATAATTGAAATTGAGTTGATGAGTTATTTCTGATTGTAAGTAGTAACCTTAGTAACTCAGCTTGTTGGATTGTCTCCACATCTGCTCTCAATCTACGAATCTCTGTTTCTACCTCTGAGATACGCCCTTAGCAAGTCTTCCATCTTTAACTGTAACATGTGTACTGTACTCTATCAGCTGCTCAATACTGTAAAATATGATAGAGAAATGAATACAAAATGTGACGCAACTGCTGACTTAGAAAGCTATCAACTATGTAAATACCCAGGATTCACCTGCAGACACTCTGCTAAAGTATAAAAAGGAGGCCAGGGGTGTCATACTCTAGCAGAGCTGAGAAACAACTCTAAGGCTGGACTGACTCTAAGGCTGCCCTCAACGCATGCAACTCCATCTTTCTATCTTTAACATAACTCTTCAGCACTCCTTCCATGTTTAACTGTAACATATGTAATGCACTCTATTAGCTGTTCTATACAGTGAAATATGATAGAGAAATTAATACAAAATGTGACTCAACTGCTGACTTGGAAAGCTGCCAACCATAATAGTGTCTGCAGGTGTACCCTGGGTATTTACAAAGTATAAAAAGAGGCCACGGGTGTCAGACTCTAGCAGAGCTGAGAAACACCAAAGTTCTCTAGTAGGAAGTGTTTGCTGGTCTGATTATGACTGAGGAATGAGATCAGAGCTTCCTGACCTTAATCTGACCTCACTACATGATAAACTCTACGAGTCTCTTCTCAACGCATGCATCTCTATCTTTCCTATCTCTAATGTAACTCTTAAGTAATCTTTCCATTTTTAACTGTAACATATGTACTGCACTCTATTAGCTGCTCCATACAATAAAATATGATAGAGACACGGGTACATTATGTGACTCAGCTGCTGACTTAGAAAGCTACCAACCATAACAGAGTGTCTGCAGGTGACCCTTGGATATTTACAGATTATCAATGGAACGTCAGAGATGTAATACTCAGGCCCAGCTGAGAAGTAAGGCATCAAAACTATTAAAGTCTACTCGCAAGTAGATTTAACCCTGTAGGACTCAACCACATTTTCTAGGCTATAAAAAAAATTTCATCTGGATAACTCATATCTATGACCTGTTTTACTAATAGTGAGTGGTCATATGTTTGTTTATATGTATGTTTTGTGGTTATTTTGTTACACTTGTCATATTTGCGACATAGGGCATGTACTCTAAAACGTTAAACCATGCAAATTCATACAATTATACACTCAATTACTATTTAGTTTATTATGGTTATGTTGCTATTCAAGGCATAATTTTTAGTTTCTATATAATAAGACTAAAATTCTACAAAGCTAATAATTAAACAGTGGAAAAAATATTGCTGCGGGTTGCACAGGCAAGCTTTTAGAATGCAATATTTGTGAAATCAAGAGTTTAGAAAATTCATAACTTGGAAAGTTTATTGAATGTTCATTACTAAATAAATAATATTTTACTAAATATGCATGAAGTCACATATGGAACTGTTTGAAGCAGTTTGGCTCCTTGTTTAGGCAGAGGCGTACATCACACTTCTCACGCTGTATGCTGCTCTGCCCTTCTATGCAGAGCTTGCATCGATCTCTCTTGTTGCCAAGTATGGGCCAATATCCATAAATGTATTTGCAGACATAATCACTTGGTGCAGTCTTAGCCCATTTGTAAAGAATTCGTCCGTACTCAGCTGTCTTTCGCTGCTGAGGACCTGCCACGACATCTCACAGTATTTATCTGTGTCAGGCTGTTTGAAATGATGGCTTGGAACTTTCTGCAATTTAAGATTTCATCTGATACACCCAAAGCACAGCTATTCTCCCCCTCCCCCGATATATTTGCCCATCGTTATGCTCTGCCAAAATATATACATGTACCACCTTTTTGATCTCATGAAAAAGCGATACTTGGCCAGGTATGAATCTAGGAGGTCGACACCATCCATATGATTATTGTAGTTGTGTATGATGGCAGGCATTGGTATGGGGACATGCTGCTTTAGTCTCTTGTCCCACCTTCTTGCTTCTCTTAGGGGATGCACTGCTGTCTCAGTTGATAACAACGTGACCCCCCTATTGTTGTACCACCTGACAGCTGCAATGTTGCTGTTCTCTTCAACTTTCCAATCATATGCGCCTCGTCCTCTCTTCTTCAGAGACTTTTCATCGGCTAGTGTGCACCCAGCGAGGTGATCTTGACAAACCATTTATGTGTAATAAATGCCATGCTCCTGTTACTTTATTAACAGTGGTACACTGGTGAAAATTTTGTCAGCAAAGACCTTGTAGCTTTTACCAGATGGCACAGTGGACGTGAGGTTTAATACAACATCTGCTCTTTGCTTAAGTTCACTCCGCTGTCCATCGCCTTCTTGGGAAACATCAAAATCGAAAAGGACACCATCCGCACCTCATTCTACCCCAACTTTTAAAGCCACAAGAGTGGAGCTTCCCTTTTATATATTGCCTGATTGGGCTGCCCTTCCCTCGATTTGGCACCATCTCATCAACAGCACAGTGTTGACCTGGTGTGACTGCTAGACAGTTTTCTAGCAGCGCATCTAGCCATGCGCGCAATTTCTACGCCTTATTCTGACGCTTAACATTTTCACTCACACTCATGTAGTCAACAAAGTGAAGTGAGTAAACCAAACTTTGAAATCTGTTACGACTCATAATTTGACAGACAGGCTTGTAGACAAACCCATTCTCCCAATACTGTCTCACGCTGTTCATTCTGACGAGACCCATGTGTAAAAACATGCTGATGAACTGCTCAACTTCTTCAACTCGTGTTGACTGACTCGCCATTCTTCAGTTTATTATGGAGATTGGTATTGTTAACAACATTGTTCAGCATTGCAGTTGTCACAAAACGCTTAAAATACAGCAGAGGTGAAGCACTATCAGTAGGGGGCTCAATTGGCTCACCAGAATATGCAGCATCAGATGGGACAATGTTTTCTTTTTTCAATGATATTGCGGTGTAGTTTGGCAAATTGTCTGATTACTAGCTGCTGGTCTGAGCTGGCTGGGTAGAACATCATCATCATTTTCACTAGATATTTGAATCATCAGCAGGGCCATTCCCGAAAATGAAACACAACACATTATGAATATATGGGGTTTGATTGAGGCTTGAAGCACTGTAGTAAGTGACCACAGATTATAAAATGTTTCCCATAGAGAATTGTAACTGCCACATACTTCCACATTCTAATAGCTGCCAAGTTTACCTTTTGCTGTGGATGAAAGTCTTCATCATTGTCGCTGTCTTTTATGTCTTCGTAATCGTTTCCATCCCCCTCTATCAAATCTAGTATGTTATGAACATGGATCCTTTTTCTCCTACTTCTATCCATTTTCAGTACTTGGCACAACTAACTGTTACTGTAAAAAAAGCATATGATTTTGCAGTGAAAGTCACGGAGTATGTGATGAACAGGATCACTTTCAGCGCATAATATTGATCAACAATGCACATTGTGTTATATTTATTTGACACATTTTTTAGAGCCAAATACTTACCAGGCATTGGTTTTTCAAATTCTAATTGTTTATCATAATTGACTCACAACACTAGCGAGTAGTTTGCTCTGAAACACTGCTTTTGTAAATTATGACTTTCAGTGCATCATATTGATCAACAATGCCCAAGGCGTAATTTTTCGAAATTAAAACAATTAATTTTAGAGTAAAAAAATGATCAAACAATGATCTTCCAAGAAGTTTAACAGGATCATATAAAAATGATTCTTTCTCTCTCATACTACTGGTAATAAAATATAAAACTGACCTTACAGTGAGACAAAATCTTTAGGTAGATCAGAGACAGTCACATTCCTATCAAAGCCAACAATTTCAAAATGGTTGAAAATGATGTAACGCTGATGACCAATCAATTTTAAGGATAACACATGTTATTTATGACACATTGGGTTATAGTACTGAAGAACTTTACTCAGTCAGTGCCTACTTGTAGCTGTATGGTGGGTCAAAGTTAGTGTCAAATTTGGCACATAAGGCCCTACAGGACCTTGCTGAAATAGATATAGCTTAAAACTCAATCGGAGATGCACCAAAACTTGTTAGCAACAACCCCTCCAAACTTTCCGTAATACCTTCTGCTTCCTTCCTGCCCAGTCTTGGTACAGAGAGTTCCATAGCCACTTGTTCCTCCCCTCAGTAGTTATCAGAGCTCAGTAGTTATCAATCACTAGATTATTAATTATTAGTGTTGAAATTGAGTTAAGGAGTTATTTCTGATTGTAATTAGTAGCCTTAGTAACTCAGCTTGTTGGATTGTCTCCACATCTGCTCTCAATCTACGAATCTCTATGTTTCTACCTCTGACATACTTCCTTAGCAAGTTTTCCATCTTGAACTGTAACATATGTACTGTACTCTATCAGCTGCTCAATACTGTAAAATATGATAGAGAAATGAGTACATAATGTGACTCAACTGCAAACTTGGAAATCTGCCAACCATAACTGAGTGTCTGCAAGTGAATACTGGATGTTTACAGAGTATAAAAAGGAGGCCAGGGATGTCATACTGTGGCAGAGCTGAGAAACATAAAATATCTGCAGTAGGAAGTGTTTGCTGGTCTGATTATGAGCAGGTTGGATTGACTCTAAAGCTGCCCTCAAAGCATTATTTTTATCTTTCTATTTTTTACCTGATCCTTTAGCACTCCTTCCATGTTTAACTGTAACATATGTAGTCTACTCTATTCGCTGCTAAATACTGTAAAATGTGATAGAGATGGGGGTACCAAATGTGACTCAACTGCTGACTTAGTAAGCCGCCAACTATAGCAGTGTCTGCAGGTGAATTCTGGATATTTACAGAGTATAAAAAGGAGGTCAAGGATGTCACACTGTGGCAGAGCTGAGAAATGTGATTAAATTGTAGTAGCTTTTATGTCTTAGGTAGATTTAAGCAAAAAGACCCAGACTAAATTACATATAGCCCAAAGTTCTAAAAGTTAACCGGAGACACACCAAAACTCTATTTTAAACTACTGAGAGTATGACCACACGCTGACAAATGAAACATTTTTTTCTTCAGAAGGATTTTTTCTAATATCAGTCACATTCTCAGCTATATTTGGATCACCAGCAATACCATACATGATTCTCTTTATAGAAAATATATTGAAGTACCTCAGATGCAGTTCATACTCTCATTCTTAGTTCTCCACAATCATCTAAGACGACTAACAAAGGTAGTCTCTGATCCCTAAACATGATTAAATCTCACCCTGACATGCACTGTATTGATGAATCTGAAAGACAACATTGCTTCAACCGGTTCAGTCAGGTCAGGGTGAACTGTCTCTAAGCACTATCTTAGGAAACAACTTTACACCTACTAACCTAAACAGTATTAGCTGTTTAGTGTTTTATAATAATACCCTTTTTAGCTCAACCCATGTCATTGAGGTAGACCCCATTACCCTCTTTAAGAACCACAACTAAAGGTTTCACTTACATGAATGCCGTAATTTGTAATCACTAGCAATTCATTCTACAGCCGCATTCAAAACCTTGTCAGAATAGCTAAATTGCTGCATATGGAACTGAAGACTTCTTTCCTAATTTGGTTACTTGTTGTGGGTCTTTTTAACATTCATATTACAATGTCTGTGCTCAACAATTATATGAAATAATATGATGAATTGATACAAATATAATACAATATACAGTAAGTGCAATGGGAATATTAAGGACGGAGCAGCCTTGTTGTTAGACAAGTTAGCATGTTTACAAAATTGCTGCTACAATCTTCGTGAATTTAAATCCAACATGAAGTGAATCTTTAATTCCTAGATTTTAATAGCTATAGTTGAACAGACGAAGCGATGATAGATCGCAAATTTTGAACTTTATTTATATAGATGTCCGTGTTCAACAGTACACATCTTTCCGATGACTTGTGCTCTACCATTAGCATATGTGGCTCATAAATTAGATTTAGAAATATTTGTAAATAATAACACAAAGCGCTGAAAAACCCAGAAGACTTAACCAAACGTTGAGGTATCTTTTAAGTTCAGGGTACTTACCACAGCTGCATATCCCAGTCACTAGAGGTAGCACAAATTATATCGTAATTCCTAACCAGAGTTGGTAACGTTTCTTTTTATTTTGGCTTTTTCTTCAAGATTCACTTTTTAACACCAAGAGTCCGAATTCTCTGAACTACTACACCTCATTCACTCCTATGTGTTTTGGTATAGACTTTTCATTCAAATTGTAAATTCGTTTGTTTGATTCGCTAAACAGAACGGACTTTATGTGCTTCTCATACCTGTTCAAGTTCACAGTTTTATCTCCATCCTCTCTGGCTTCACCATAATTCCCATAGGCCCATATACAACGATTCGATGTCCTTCCTTGACAAATAGCTCTACCTTCTTGGAACTATGAAATGAAATGCAGAAATGAGTACATAATGTGACTCCACTGCAAACTTGGAAATCTGCCAACCATAACTGAGGGTCTGCAGGTGAATCCTGGATGTTTACAGAGTACAAAAAGGAGGCCAGGGGTGTCATACTGTGGCAGAGCTGAGAAACATAAAAGATCTGCAATAGGAAGTGTTTGCTGGTCTGATTATGAACAGGTTGGATTGTCTCTAAAGCTGCCCTCAACTCATTATTTTTATCTTTCTGTTTTTACTTGATCCTTTAGCAATCCTTCCATGTTCAACTGTAACATATGTAGTCTACTCTATTCGCTGCTTAATGTCTGTAAAATGTGATAAAGACGGGGTACCAGATGTGACTCAACTGCTGACTTAGTAAGCTGCCAACCATAGCAGAGTGTCTGCAGGTGAATCCTGGATATTTACAGAGGACGCCAGAGACATAATATTCCGGCCCAGCTAAGAAATACAGCATCAAAACTAGTGTAATAGTAGAGTCTAAACTAGTCCAAATAGTTTATTAACCAGTAGATTTAAGAAAAAATACCTTAGCTAGTATAAATAAAACCTAAAACTTAATCAAAGACACACCCAAACCTTGCTTACAACAATCAACGTCTATCACAAGTAATATCTACAATTGACGGAGCTCTCATCACCTAGAAACACGATGGAGTTGGAGGCTAGCGAGCGTTCTCATTGGATGACTTCATTGTGTGTGACGACTCAAGAATTTGAATAAAAAGTCCTTCTCGAAGCAACTATTCTGTTAACAGCTGGTGAAGTTATGGCACCAAACATTCGTTCATTTGGTCTTGTTTGACTCCCCCTTATCAGAAGGGCAAATAATATCTAATCCCATTGTTAAGAATCTCATAGTCATGTATAAACTACATGAAGTGTTCTTTGTTTCCTACAAAGTGAACAATCCCAACATATTCACTTATTATGCCTATCAGGTAATGTATTTGACAGAACAATATGAATATGTTAGTTGTCTCCAAAGAACATAAATTCAAACAAAGTTGAGATTGAGTTGATGAGTTATTTCTGATTGCGAGTAGTAACCTTAGTAGATCAGCTTGTTGGATTATTTCCACATCTGCCTTCAATTTACGAATCTTTGTTTCTACCTCTGACATACGCCCTTAGTAAGTCTTCCATCTTTAACTGTAACATGTGTACTGTACTCTATCAGCTGCTCAATACAGTAAAATATGATAGAGAAATGAATACAAAATGTGACGCAACTGCTGATGTAGAAAGCTATCAACTATAGCAGAGTGTCTGCAGGTGAATCCTGGGTATTTACAAAGTATAAAAAGGAGGCCAGGGGTGTCATACTCTATCAGAGCTGAGAAACATCAAAAATCTGTAGTAGGAAGTGTTTGCTAGTCTGATTATGACTCAGGAATGAGACCAGAGCTTCCTGACCTTAACCTGACCTCATTACATGATAAACTCTAGGAGTCTCCTCTCAACGCATGCATCTCCATCTTTCTATCTCTAATGTAACTCTTAAGCAATCCTTCCATATTTAACTGTAACATATGTAGCACACTCTATTAACTGCTGCATACAGTAAAATATGATAGAGACATGAGTACATTATGTGACTCAAATTCTTTCTTAAAAGGCTACCAACCACGACGGAGTGTCTGCAGGTGAACCCTGGGTATTTGCAGAATATCAATAGGAATCAATTGTGCGTTTGCCTGCAAACGCACAATTGATATTATAAATTTATTTATAATATCAATTTATTATAATATCACCTTTACATTTTAACTTTAATTATATTTATTTTTTGTATTACCAAAATATAGTAATGTAATTATTATTTTCCATTTATTATGATACCAAAATACATTAATGCAAAATTGTTGGTTAAGATGGTTATTACATATTACAAAAGTACATATGAAGTGGAGAGGTAAATGATTGCTGTGGCGGTTCTCGGTGTGGTTGATGCTGTCCAGCATTTAGCTCCGCATCGGCAACAAGTGTCAATATGTTCGGATGGCATTTGGATTTTTTTAGCTCTTTTAATTTCCGCAGCTTCAGAACTAATGCCATGCAGACGAGCGTGTCTTTATCACTGTCATTCTGCTGTTGCTTTTTCATTGTGGCAAGTACAGCCCGATCAATCTGGCAAATAAATTGCTCATCTGATTAATATTTGTTAGCTAGGAAAGACTAAAAAAGTATTTTGTGAGCATTTGGCAGCTGTGAAGAACTAACACAAAATGCTCTGTCAAATAGTTTATATTACCTCATGACTGTCTGTAGTTTTTTGCCATGTTCTTTTTCTGGCTTGAGTTGGTGAAAATGGGGTTGATATTGGACGAGGGTGTGTCTCTGCCTGTGTAGGGTCTGTCGTCGAAGGGTCAAGGGAGAAGGGTTCATCAGACTGTTGTCAATAAATGTGCAACAGCCTTTACCTCTACAGCTGTGTTCGATTTGGGCTCTCAGTGTTTGATGTGTGTTATGAGGAACCTTGCCACCTCAAACTCTGGCTTTAGTGGCCCCACATCTGCTGCTTCACATCCAGAAGCACCTAGAGAGATTCAAAATTCAGCCGGTTAATATTTAGCTTTAAAAACATTAGAAATGCTTCGAGTTAAAGAATGAATGATAGTTCACAACACTCAATTACCTCTTCTATCTTTCAAATATTTAGAGAACCTTGTCCTGAGGTTTCTAAACTTCGCTTTGCACTCCTGCGCGCACAAAGCCAACTGCTCTGCGATTTCTTGCCAGGCATTTGCCTTCATATTTGGTCTTTTGTAGAACTGCTCTGCAATAATAAATTCAAGTCACAAAAATGTCCCATGCTACACACATATATTTAGCAAATACTTATACACACATACACCATAGAATGTATATACATGTATATGCAACTTGAAATGCAGTTATATAATAACACATGCAAGTATTTTTAATAAATAATACATAGCAGTATTATTATATTGCACGTATATATAGATATATATATATATATATATATATATATATAAAATTGGGTAAAAATGAAAGTTAAAGTTAAGTTTAAAACAACTTTATTACTAATAGTTTCATATTGCCATGCAATAATCATCAGATAAAATTGTTAGCACCGAAAACGACTTATATATAGATGGAAATAAAAGCGTAGGTCTTAAAATACCTAAATACACCACTGATACGTAGGATTAAAATTAGCAAGCAACACGATTTAAAGCCTCAACAATGCAGAAGTTTAAAAGCTAAGTCTTAAAATTGCTTAAAAGGAATTTGCCAGCATGTCCACATGTTGAAACTAGTTCGCAGCGTTTGTTTAAGGTAGCAATGTTAGGATTGTATATAATATAAAATTTCTCATACAGACAGGTTGCATCTGCCTGTGGTCTTGTTGTATGATGTAGCTCTTTTGACTATGCTCCACTTGATGTTATATTCTATGCCTTGGTCTTTTAAGGTCCATATGTGCTTACTGAGCTCGGTGCTTGATCTTTTCTCTACATTTTTAAAGGTTGTCATATGATTGTAATAGCGTTGTTTGAATGTGGTGAATCTACTGTATATATATATATATATACATGTGAGTGCATACTGATATGTTAGAATTCAGGAGTTTTCAATTATCCGTAACTGAAATCATACAGTGTCTAAACTCTCTTCATACCACAATTAGTAAATAACTCGCTAAGCATGCGAGAGAAATACCTGATGGCTGTTATTATTATTACATAATATTATCAAGTAAAGATTAATAATATTACGGCGTGAATTCCGTAGCTATTACATTTATGGCGTAATCGTGAATCGACAAAATATAGAAATAATTATGAAAATATGTTATAATAGTAATTCACCTTTCTATTAGTGATCGTCCACTGCAGACCAGACACTCCTTCTTGGACGTACACAGCCTGCCGTGACAAGCACGGATTTTGATAACAAAAGTAGGACAATCACTGTCTCGTTGAAGTGGTCTTCGCCGGTCGAGAGCTCATCCCAAAAAGAAAGAGGAATAGTTCAACATCTTCCGGCCAGATGTAACATCTTAAGCTCAACGAGTGTAAGAACTGTGACGGGGGGGAGGTTATCAGTACTGCCCCTATTAAGAGAAATAACTCACGCTATACCAATGTGACGTAGGCCAGCTACGTAATATTATTGGTCGTACTGATCGTGCCTAATACACTATTGCGAATGCCAACGTGGAACTACAAGATGGCGGATCCAAACCACAATGCAATTTCTTACGCAGTTCCGACTTAGATAATGTAAAGGTCGAATTTCCCAGCAATGAGGAGACAATTCCTTTTGGGTAGGCAGAAACTGACAAAACGAGATATAACAATACTACATCAGTAAATTTGGCACTCCCAGATATTCCATCGAGTATGTTGTGCATACATCATTGGAATGGCCAAAATAAGTAAACTATTGAAATAAAAATGAACGATGTAAACTCAAACGAATAATTTTAAAAGAGTAAACTTTATTATAAGTTGTACACATTACCAAGTATTATATCCCAAGTACATATTATAGCACCGAGTTATTTAGTGTTGCTGAAAGCTATATCACCAATTTAGGTACTGTTTCATAAATACATACTAATTTACTTTCTACCACTACAATAAATTAATCAAAATACTAATATAATAATTTACATGTACCTTGTCTGTCATACAAAGGTACTTCTGAACCAACGATATCAATTGAAATTCCTCATTGGCCATGCTTTGTCTCTTCGCTACGACGTATTGAAAGGACTGACCTTCACCTGTACAGTGCATTTTAGGTCGGATTTTGCCTGCGACTCTGCAACATTTGAACAGCACTAAACTCTTGCGTTGCCCGCCGGCATCTACCGGCGGTACACTGCGATCCTCGGCGTGTAGGTTCACATTTTACTTCAATAGCCTGCGGTGCTGCCACCAGTGCTTTGTGGCGTATATGGGAACCAGGCTTAACATGAGAGACCAATCGGATCAAACAGCTGACTGACTCACTACTACTACATCTTGTGATAGGTCCGGCTTTTACATTTCTTACTCATCTATTTCACTGAATGTGAACAAGTCTTCTTTTGTATTCCATGCCGATTGTAAGGTTTGCCTTAGGATATTCAGGGGATAGATATTCAGTAAATCAATTGATGGCTCTTTCAGGCTTGGGTCTGCGTAAAGTGGATGAATCGTTAGGAATAAACTTTTGCAGTCTTAGAGTTGCTTTTGCACAGAGAGCCCTTGCATCTTCAATCAGCTTATGTGCCTCTTTTGCAGCATCTGTACTTTGAATATGAGCATTGGCATAGCAGTTCCTCTGAATCAGGGGTGTCCAAATCTTTTGCAAAAAAGGCCAGATTTGGTAGTGGTGTGAAAAATAAACGAACCGCCCTAGAATTTTGAGCACTTTTAAAAAATGTTGTAGTAGCTGCCAGCCAATGTGTTCAAATTTAACTTTTTGTATATCAAAATGAAGCTAAGAGTCTCCTCTATTCAGATATGCTATAAAAAACTTATTTGAGGTAGTTTAACACTTAAAATTCAGGCTTGGGCAGCTTAGTAGCACAAATACTGAAAATCAGAATAGTTTTGTCAACTAGCGCACTAACATTGCTACAGTTTTAACTTTTTCATTTTGATATAAATTGCTGTGAACGAACTCTGCATTAGTTGGTGGCCCTGAAAAGGGTCGTTGGGTTGGTTTGGGATGCTGTTAGCACTTGGTAGGCATGCCTTTAGCTTTGATAACTTCCTTACACCTTTTCGACATGCTCTCCACCAATCGCGCCAAGCGGTCGTGAGTGATTACTCGATGCCAAGCGTTGATTACCTCAATCAGTTTTACTTTAGTGGTTGGCTTGTTCCTTGCTATAATGATGCCAATTTGGTGCCAAAGGTTCTCAATGGGGTTTATGTCTGGTGACTGGGCTGGCCAGGGAAGCAATCGAACATTCTTAGTTTGGCACCGATCTTTAACTTTTTTCGCTGTGTGACAAGGCGCGTTGTCATGCTGGAAAATCCATTCATTGCTGTCAGCCCCATAGAGATCTTTTGCTGAGGGTAGCATTCTTTTTTCCAGAACTTTTAAATACTTTTCAGCATTCATTCTTCCCTCACAAACTTCTAACCGACCTGGTCCTTTCATGGAGAAGCATCCCCAAATCATCACTGAAGTTGGATGCTTGACGGTAGGCAGAAGGCACTCGGGTTTGTACTCTTCACCGGTTCTTCTTCTAACATGACTCTGACCAGCATGATTTTGGGTTGTAAAGTTTGATTCATCACTAAAAATGACCTTAGACCATTACTCAACTGTCCAATGTTGGTGCCCTTTTGCCCATTCTAAACGCCTCTTTCTGTGAACTTCGGTGAGAAACGGCTTTTTGCGTGGTTTGCAGCCTTTGAGTCCGCTTCTTAGTAGAACTCTTCTGACTGTAGAAGGGCAGACGTCTTTACCAGTAGACTCCTTCAGTTCTCTACGCAATTCTACACTGTTAAGGCACCGATTTCTTGTGCTAAGCCGCACTAATGTTCTTTCTGCACGTGGCGTAACTGTCTTTTTTCGTCCTCTACCCTTTCTTTCCTGTAAGTCACCTTGCTCACCAAACCGTTTGATGGTGTTACAAGCAGTACTTATAGCAACCTTTACTTCTTTGGCAATCTCCCGCTGTGATTTGCCTTCCTGGTAAAGGTGTACGATGACTGCTCGCTTTGCTTCTGTAAGATGACGAGGCATGATGTCCATGTTTGACTGAATGAATCTACCAACGCTAGAAGTTCACTTTTATAGCAAGTTAGCAACTTCAAAGACAAATTATTCTGTTGTTCAAAATGCAACGACATGAGGATTGTTTCACACAGACCCCCGACTGAGCCATCTTACTTCGCTGTGATACAAGACATCTCCGTATTCAGCCTGGATGTCGATAAGAAACTTTTGAAGCTGACTGAGGCATAGTTCTTTGGAGCGAATATAATTAATACTATTATCATACTTCATATAATTGGCACAGAGAACTTTTTGATGAATAATACAATGGAGTTTGATAGCGCTGCCTTCTTCTTCGCTGACTTTGTTACACACAAGGGTTGACAATCCATTCCAGTCACCAGCCTTGGCAGGTGCGCTGTCGGTAATATTCCCGTTGACATTATTCCACTGTAGTTTCATGTCATATACGGCGAAACAAAGAGAAACAAATAAATCTGTTGCTTTTGTTTGGCCCTTCAGGCTCTGGAGGTCCAAAAGCTCTTCATTCACGTTCATGTCATCGTCCACTCTCAAAAAGATCAGTAATTGAGCGGTGTCGGATGCATCCGTGCTTTCGTCGCAGGCTAACGAAAAAAAGTCTAGCTCAGTTCCTTTTTGTCTCTATCTGCCTCTTAATATCTGATTAAACATTTCAATTCTTCGTACCACAATGTTATGAGCCAGGCAGCTATTGGTAAACTATTGCTTTTTTGGTAGGACCAACTTTCTCAATCTTTATCACAGTCTTTAATAAATTCACAGTGAATTGTTTGCGGTGCTTTGCAATCAACGTTGCCACCTCATAGCTTGCCTTTGTGGCATTTTCATTTGAGTCACGAGTTCTTGTGAAAAAGCACTGCTGTGACATTAAAACAACTTCCAGTTGCTTCACTGTCAGGACACCACATGACTGCATGACTGCATATTTTGACAGTATGCCAAGAAAGAAGTTTTAAACAAATGATTGTAGTTTTGATTAATTCGCAACTGAAGGGCTTGTAATTTAGCATTAACTTCGCTATCAATTACTTCACCATCCAATTTGTCAGCTTCTCGCTTTAAATGAGACAAATTTCGAACTCTGTTACGTGCAATTCCCTGATCACTCACCATAACCTCACCACCACATTCCAGAGCCTGATTCATAATTTTATGTTTTGTGAAACTGAGTTCTAACTCACCGTCATTGGACATCCAAAAGAGGTCTTGTTGGTTGCCTTCAAACTGCCGATTTGGCAAGTACTGACACTGTTCTCTGTTGTCTGGCTCCCAAAGCAGCGCTGATCCATCTTGGAGGGTGCAAAAGGCAGATGGGTACACGCAATAACCCGCCACACCAGCAGAGCTTTCTACTTTCTCCCCCTTCCATGTCTCTTCAGCGCCACAGTTTGATACAAATAAGAATTAAGGACAATAAATTAGTAATCTTTGCAACCATAAAATCCTGTTCGAAGTTTCGGCTCTGCTACATTATTAGTTTGATACAATGTGCCAACTTGAAATAAGTCGCCATGAGGGGAAGTGTGCCATTTAAACATGGAATAGCAAATATCTGGTGAAACTTGCTGATCAATGTAGTCATCAGTTCTAGTTTGCCCTGTTCCAAAAAACCCCGAGTGTGCTACTATAACCGTTTTTACAACACAGCAATGGTAAGCTTCATTCTTGTATTGTACTAAATTTGATTTATAAATGGTAAATATTAAATCGTAGGGTTCATGGACATTTTCGGCATTCGGTAGCAAACAGGGTGGTAGGTCAAGAATTTTGAACTTGACAATTGTATGCCCTGTCCTACATATCATAGGCGCTTGACTTGTACATGGAGTGACCACAGTAAACAAACAAAGAACACTGAGTAATAAATGACTGATGGTGCACCCATTGACATGCCAGCGGTCTGGTGGTTTAGTTGATTTAGTTGGTTTAGTTGATTTAGTGGTCACCCGTCAGCTTGATTGTAGGGATCTCCTTTCTAGTTTCCTGCGTCTGGGCTGGACTCGGGGGTCCTAAATTTACTTGTTTAATTGCTCGTTCCTCAACCTTCAGCTCTTGCCCTTTCGCAATTGTCTCTACACAGTCAGCACTTACACTGGAATCTGATAACTGATTCTGTGTAAAAAGAAGTACTGTTAGTACATTGTTGCAGGTCACATTCAGCAAAGACCATAACACAATCAACCTCAGGCCCAAACTCAACGGAAGCAACTTCATCTTCAACAACCTCAAAAACAGTTGAACAAAATACTGTACAGTTATCTACTTGTTCAGGCTTTTCAGCTTTCTTTGAAGCTGACTGTTCATTACCGTTACCCGAAGCAAAAGAAGCAGCCGGTGGCTGGTTTGGAAATTGACCATACCACTGCATCCATGGTAGAGGCTGCATCCATGGATACTCCGGCATAGACTGCATATATGAATACTGACTCTGCTGGCTGTTTTAGTATGAGGCAAGTCACCATTAAAGTCACTCCTACCACCTTGCTGCTTCGGAATAGCCTGAGCCCCAGCATACTGGATGTTGTTGGCACGTTATAACTATATATATACATATATATATATATATAGTTATATGTACATACATACATATCTATACATATGTATATTATCACACATAAACTTTATATAGAAGCTCCAATATTATATATATGCTTCTAAAGCATTTGATTGAACTGGCTAGTTTCTTCACTCCACTGCTGCTGCTCTTGCTGTTGGTACGTAGGCTCCGACCACTCAGCGTCATCCAAAATTCTCAGGATGTCGAGTTGTGCTCGGCTTTTCACTCGTCCTTTGAGACGTCGAAGCTTTGGCACAATGCTCATAGCAAACAATTTACCTTCATCTTCCTCATCATCTGGTTTTTCAAGAGCCTTCAGGATTTTCAACCTTCAAGCCTTCAGGATCAATCTACAACAATGAACCGTAACAATAGATATACAGTCAAGGGGTTGATACAAATAATACACAAGAAACAAATAAATAATAAACATAAAATAAATAAGAAACATAGATGAATGAGTACAATTTAGCAGTAACAGATATTTCAATATGGACTACCTTATCTGCCTCACTCTCCAACTTGCTAGCCTTTGATCGTGGTCATTTTCTAGTAGAAGTATCTTTAGGTTTAGCAACTGGACCAGATGACGGAACAGGTGATGGAGCTGATGACGGAACAGGTGATGGAGCTGGTGATGGAGCTGGTGATGGAGCAGATGATGGAACGGGTGATGGAGCAGATGATGGAACGGGTGATGGAACGGGTGATGAAGCAAAGGATGGGTCAGGGGATAGAATAGGTGATGGAGCAGATGACTCAGATTGTGCTGATGTCACAACTCTTTGTTTGATGTGTGTGAAGAGCCATCGATATTGCTCATACTCAGAGTCTTCACATATTATATCTTTTAGTCCAGACCCGGAAGGCCCTGCTTTTGCTCTGACATATCTATGGAAAAGAAAATAGTAACAAGTTACCACAACCATACTTCAAATACATATACTTTTATTTTACTACATTCACTAACTTACTTAGCTGATACACTTCCCTACCGTATGTGAACGCCTTATTTATTATTAGTATTACAAAATAATAATACATATACACAAGTGAAAATGAAACTATTTATTTTGAATCATTATCACGCTTTTTTTGCATCGATATTGTTGTCAACAATTCCTAGTAATCACCCAGCATGCCCTGTGCTAGTGTAAACATATTAGAGTTCATGTCATCATCTTTCACTACGAAATTTTATTAATTTTTATGGTTTCACCTTCCAATCCTCGTTCGGAACGAACGATAGCATTTCTGGCACATTGCCACCGATGATTCCATTCTCTCTGCCTCTTGGTTCCACGCATTTAATTTTAGTCTTGGGTTTCGAAAGCACTGGCTAGATTTCTCTTATATAGCCGGATATTCTCGAATTATTGAGAGCAGTTCAGATGTATTTATTACTGCCCCGCTTTCCTCTCCAATGTTTACGCTTTCCTTCTCCATTTTTACTGCTGCGTATTCCACCACGCTGATTTCTCGTAACCAATAATCCTCGACCGTTTGCATTATGGGATAGGTTGAAAAGGTCGCGCGGTGTATTGTGGGATATTTCATTGCACGCACCCATCGCAAGGATCCATTCTGTTAAGCCCTTGCAATCAGCGTGCGCACGTCGTGCGATCGTCGTGCGTTGACGTGTCCATATCACAACTGGCTTACGCACGAAGTCGTGCGTCTTGTTGCGAGCCTTGCGCTGGCATATGGAAACCAGGCTTTAAAGGTAAATGTTAAATCGTAGGGTTCATGGACATTTTCGGTATTCTGTAGCGAACAGGGTGGTAGGTCAGGAATTTTGTATGTTGTATGCCCTGTCCTACATATCATAGGCACTTGACTTGCACACGGCGTGACCACAGTAAACAAGCAAGGAACACTGAGTAATAAATGACTGATCGTTCACCCATTGACATGCCAGCGGTCTGGTGGTTTAGTTGATGGCCTTTTGATCAACTCACCCTATGGCATTCGTTGATTACCCCGTTGCTTGTAGGGATCTCCTTTCTAGTTTCCTGCGTCTGGGCTGGAATCGGGGGTCCTAAATCTACTTGTTAAATTGCTCGTTCCTCGACCTTCAGCTCTTGCCCTTTCGCAATTGTCTCTACACAGTCAGCACTTATACTCGAATCTGATAACTGATTCTTTGTAAAAAGAGAAATAGTGTTAGTACATTGTTGCAAGTCACATTCAGCAAAGACCATAACACAATCAACCTCAGGCCCAAACTCAACGGAAGCAACTTCATCTTCAACAACCTCAAAAGCAGTTGAACAAAATACTGTACAGTTATCTACCTGTTCAGGCTTTTCAGCTTTCTTTGAAGCTGACTGTTCATTACCGTTACTCGAAGCAAAAGAAGCTGCTGGTCGCTGGTTTGGAAATTGACCATACCACTGCATCCATGGTGGAGGCTGCATCCATGGATACGCCGGCATAGACTGCATATATGAATACTGACTCTGCTGGCTGTCTCTAGTCTGAGGTAAGTCACCATTAAAGTCACTCCTACCACCTTGCTGCTTCGGAATAGCCTGAGCCCCAGCATACTGGATGTTGTTGGTACCCTCCACAGTCACCATCACCACGCCCATGACCCCCAGTCCTGGTGTTACTCTTACCATTATTATGCCCACTACCCTCACAGTTATAAACAAGCGCTTACCCGACCCAGACCTATAACAAGGTCGCTTTGCATGTGGATCCCTTTGTCTGAAAAATCTGTTTTGTGGTAGAACCCGATTCCCGCCAGAGTTTTCACTGGCAGCAACTATAGCAGGTTCCTCAGCAGTAGCTGCCAAGCCGGCCTCTACACTTGTTGCAGCCTGTAACAACTTTGGCAGAGACTTGCCTGCTAAAGCCATCACACTTTCTCTAATCTTTGGCTTTAGTCCCTGCCGAAAGTGTAACAAAAGGGCTCAGCTCAGTCTTCCCCCTGACTGACCAATTTTCTGAACCTTTCATAGTATTTTCTAACTGTCTCATCACTACGTTGCTTAATGGTAGAAACTTCCAATGCTACTTGCTCTGCCCCATGAGAGGGGCAGAGCAAGTATAGTCTTCATCATAGCTTTTACTATACTGTATGAGGCATCTGTGCTTATTTCTTTAATTATCTCACGCAGGTATGTGGCAGGCAAATCTTTCACATATACTCTTAGAAGTATCGTATAACTCTCTTTTGGTACATCATTTAAGTTACAAGTTTCAAATCTCAAACAAAAGGAATCAAAATCTTCATCCGACGGTCTACCTGTATATGAAAGACCAAATTCAACCCAGTCCCTTTTAGAAATACTAAATGTATTTAAATTTGACTTACTGTCAAAAGTAAGTCAAATTACTTACTGACTTACCTCACTCTCTGTCCTTCCACCTTGCTCCTGCATTCCTAAATGCCTCTCCATTCTCCCAACCGCACGTAGCAGTTGTGCCAACCTGTCCTTCACACCATCAATTCTGTGACTGATGGCATCCATGTTGTCCGCCACATCCTCAAATTGCGCTGCCATCTGGCCCTCCAGTATTCGCTGACCCTCGACCTGCACTTCACCACCCATCGCAGCAGAGTTTTCATCTTTACCTCTTTCCTGACGATCGTCCGCAGCCTGGCCCTCCTGACGTTCCTCATCGGCCATACTTTAGCTTCTTTCCGAAACTTCTGACACCAAAATATGTCAGGGCACACTGCCAACTGACATATACACTTACTTTTGCACGCAGCAGTAAGTTCAACACTTAGTTTTCTTAACTAAGTAATCACATGTTTTCTTGCATAGATATATGTATATTGGAGACTCAGGATATGGAACGTCAGGATGTTTTAAGAATACAAAAGCAGGTTGCTGAGAGATACTTCATAAATTTAGTTACAGGGACACAGAAACAGAAATAACAAGCAAGGAAATATAGAAGTCGTTAGTATCAACATCCAAGCAGACATCTTGGCTTCCAAAGATATACATCTTACCCTAGGACACTTATGTATTCGTGGCATCTAACTTTCACATTTTCGCGGCAACATCTTCTCGCGAAAATCTCATGAGCGAAACTAAACTATCATAACGAACAAGCGAAAATACAAAATTAAATTGCTTTCTTCATTGATATTCACAATAAAATTGTCATATTAGAAATGCAGGCAATTTTCGTGTGTGTTGGCTCATTGGGCAATTTTTGCTAAACTCATTATAGCTAATACACCGACTGAGCAGCATGGCAAAACAAATTAAGATAATAAGTTTTTTTGGAAAAGCCTAGACAAATGAGGAAGATGATGATATTAGTTTAGTCATTGAATTTGTAACTGATATGGATGACAGTCTGATAGGGAAAGTCGTAAAATCAAATAATAATTATTGTGGTGATGAATTTTATTACCAACCAAAAGCAATAACAACCCGGAGCCATGGCCACCGCGGCACCGCGTGCTATAAATACTTGAATTCTAATATTGGTACCACATCAGTCACTGCAGCAGGGACCTTGACGTCATTGATAGTCCAGGAAACAAATGACAGCAAGCAATCAAATTGCATTATTAATCTCGCCTACACATTTCTACCTGTGGTTCACAAATACAAACTACCGTACTTTTCGGACTATTAGCCGCTACTTTTTTATGATGATTTGAGCCATACGGCTATATAGGGTGCGGCTAATCTGTGGCTTTTTTTTTCACTGCTAGGGCGCACTAACGGGAATCTCCAATTAGTGCGCTTCTAGCAGTGAAAGAAAATACGAAACAATGCCTCACGGTACTGTCCCGTTAGTCACTAAGTTAAAAAGCGTCGGATAATAAGAAACTGTGCCGTTGTGCACTGTTTCGTTTTAAATGGCAAAGTTGCTGCCACGTTAAAAAGCACAGTCCTTAGTTCTTCGGCCTATATTAAGGTGCGGCTTATGTATTGTTTTATTATCGTTTTTTGGAAAATAAAGCAGATGCAGCTTATATAGAGGTGCGGTTTCTAGTCCGAAAAGTACGATAGTCCCAAATTGAAAAATATTTCGTACCAGTGAACTGGGCCTGAGGAATCTAATGATGTTTGTTCCACTGCATTTATTTTCACACCACTATATTTTTGCACTCATCAGGGCTGCGAAATTAAGTTGCAGCGAAATTTTACTCTGTATGCTACTCACGAAACTAAATACTAGCGAAATATAAGTGTCCTAGGGTACGTCAATGTCCAACTGTTGACACTCAAGTGTGTATATGAAAAATAAAGTTTGGTAGAATTAATGTATATTGTATTGACAATTGTCTACATGGGATCTGGGAATGGTAGGATGCTGGGATGATATAATAACAGTTCGATAGGAACGGATGCTGATGCTTGACGTCAAGATATACTTATCTCACAGCTCCTTGCCGCCGGGTAATTTTGTATAGTTGCCGTCTATTTAGGGTCTATTCCATGTTCGTCAATGTTGTGCCAAAGAAACTTGACACTCCGCTTGCTAAATTCACATTTGTCTGGGCTCAGCTTAATTCCAGTGGCCTGCAACTTTACCAATACTTTTTCAGTGTCATTTTCTTTTTGGGTTAAAGCTTGCACTGGAATGTCGTCCATCTAGCAGATGACACCCTGAAAACCTGCAAGTGTGTTTTGCATCTCCTTTAAAAAATCTCGGGGCTGAAAAAGTTCCGAAAGGCAAGCCTTACAAAAACCAAATTTTTGGGGATCACAATACAAGGTGCGCATCATTCTGTGGAGGTTTCAACATTTTTGATAATGTCTAGAGCCTCTATTCCCTGTAGTTCTTGGCCCAGTGGCTTCTTTTTTGTTGCAGCTACTCGTCGTGGCACAGCTTGAGCGAACGGTTCAGCATCTTTTTTCAATGTAATGTTCACTGACATTTTATAGTACCCAGTCTACTAAACAATCTTGGATATCTCTCGAGCCATCCATCAGTGGCGATCCCCATCAATGAACTCTATCATCCGTAATCCTAATATGGCCGGTTTGCCGAGCAAAGGTGTCACTAACTCTTCGATAAAGTAGACATTTTCTACAGTTTCTCTGGATTTTCACCTTAGTAGTATCTGAGCAGATCCGCATACATTAAGCTCTTGGCTACCTGTAGCCAGTCTTGACAAACTGTTGTTTTTGCGGAGTTGTCCACCGGCATGCGGAGCGAGCAAAACAACAACTTGTCACAATACGCACTGCATCTGATGCATCAGCTGCACTGAAAGGGAGGATTTCTCTACCGTCTATGCGGTTAAAGCTTGAGACTTGTAAGGAGAGCACACTTTCGGCACATTAGCATGACTTGACCTCTTAACATATTGTGAGCCACAGATATTTAAGTCAAACAGGTTTACTTGGACAATGATTTGATATGCGCGTATAGTTCTAGGCTACATAGCATTTGTATTTACAGGTTGTTCTCTTCCGCCTATGCAGCTTGGCTGTAATGTTATGTTGATCGCTTCATTGGTATTCATAATGGATTTAGCCCAAAAATTTATGTAGAAAAATAAGTTAATATCAGCGAATTCAGGCTGTCTCCTGCCTCTAATATCTACATTGTCCCCATTGTGTGTAATTCCTGGACCATCTCAAGATTGCAAAACAAAATCTGTCATTTAAATAACTATCCAACAGTTGTAATTGTACCATATGACACTGAATCATACAGATGAGAAAATATCTTAATTTTTGACTTTGGGACACCAGCATTTCTAAGTACAAGCTCATTAATTTTAGCAATAGCATTTTGCTTTTGAGATGTAATGTCTACAAGTTTGGCAACCGCAGTATTCAAGGCAGGTTCATTATTTGTTGCAGTGCGTTTATCTCCTCTGGTAATGTCACAAAATGTTGCAGAGAGTTGAAATCCTAAAAAAAAGTGTTATGTGAAAATTATTAGAAAGTAATAAATTTAAATCAAGTACTATTATACAATAGGAATAAAATTAAAACATGGTATACTCAACTTTCAAATCAACAATAGGTACTAACTTTTTGCTGACATTAGTATGCATGGTAGTGCATTAGTATGCACAACTAACAATTATCCCGAGGTCCAGTAGGAGACTAAATGGAAAAAATCCAAATGTGGACAAAAGCTAAACAACAAGCGACAGAAAGATTTAAAAGCAAGAACACATGAATACCAAGCGATTGAATATCAGAACTAGCATGATTTGAGCAACCTTCTTTGAAACTCATCCTTCAAGGAACTGAGTTTAAGATTTTGCAAATGTGGGTTTGCAATAGTGAAGCTTCGTTGCTGCCATAATTGGCAATCTCTTTTTTAATTAGTCAGTTTTGAAAGAACAAGTTCATTTAATAACATGACCTAAAATTCTCTTCCTGTGCTAACAAAGTGGATAGAACATATACTGCATCAAATGGATGATCAGTAAACAATTTACGTAGTTGCATGTGTTTCGTCCTGAATTTTAAGAGTGCTTTCGAGCTGCTTCATTTAAATCCAATACCTATAGCTTTATCAAGCAAGTAGGTTGCTAGAAATAAGATATCTGCTGAATCACTTGCTTGCTAAGCACATCAGAGTTATTTTTCCTCAAATCAATCTTGGGACTATGTTTTTTCATAGCTCAAAACTTAACAAGCTGGTATAATAGTTATATAACGTAGCATTACATGCTTTATAAATGTTGGTTAAACAGTTGAGAGACCCTTTTTAATTACGACCAGGAATCTTCATAGCAACAAGTGCAAAAATATGTCAACTAAGCAATGAAGCAAAAGTAATTGGTGTTGAGATCAGTTCTAATCAGTTTCAAAATCCATGAAGAAACTGAGCTATTATGGGGTTATTTTATTACCATTGCATTGTTATGAAACAGCTTAAAATTAATTATTCAGCTGGAAAATCAGAGAAATACATGACCAGCTCACTCTATTTAAAATTTCAATGCTGTGTGAATAAACGTTGAACAATAGCAATCCAGTATAGAAAAATGAAATGATAACTCTAAAATAACCACATTTGGAAACAATTAACACTATGTTCGGTTGCTTTGTTTGTAGAAAAAAGATCATATACATCTTTGCCTTTACCATGGTTTCACAAAACTTTTGCATTTATGAATGAACTCGGTTGATTGTTTCATTGGGGAATTTCCTTGCTTAGGGCATAGAGGATCCACAGCACGCATGGGCCTAACAATTTTCTCATTCATTACAGAAGCCACTGTTTCCTCAGCTTTTTAACAATAAAAAGCAGAAAAAGTCAGTTTTTTCGTGCTCCATGTTGCCCTTGTGTATTAAAACAACAGGCAATGACTCGACTGCCTCAAGCAGATTGCTCAGAGGTGCTTCATTGTTCATCACATCTGTTGCCTCAAGGGGCTCATCATCAAAACTAGAAATTTCATAACCACTTTTGTATTCAATTTCCTCACTGCCGCCCTTGGCGCAGTTGATGACAGAACTTGCGGTTGCTGCAAAAATGGTACAATTTTCTACCAATTCAGGTAGTTTTTCAGCTAGTCTTTTCTTGCTCACTAGAAGCAATGGATGGTACTTGCTGACTTTGTTGACTATTCAATGGCATTTGCCCGAACCACCATGGCGGTGGCATCCATGGATAACCAGAAAACAATGGCTGTTGAACTACCATTGCTACGAATTAGCGCCTGTTTGATTTTTCTGATCCAATCTGTTTTCTGATCTGGTATTGTGGTTGTCGTAAAAACATCTTTGTTTCGCATTATGTCTTGGTCCTGGGACATGACACTGAAAAGAAAGGTGATTCTCACTGCCACACCGAAAGCACTGGCGTTTTGTCTCCCCGTCGCCTGTCGAATCTATTATTTTGAAGCAGAACTCGGTTAGACTTTTGGTAACTGTTTGCATTTGTGTGATAATTAGCGGCCACATTCCCTTTTACTGTCTCACTGGAATGTAATCCCGTTTCTACACTACTAGCGGCTTGCAAAAGCTCGGGCAGGGATTTGCCTGCCAAAGCTAGCACACTCTCTCGAATTTTTGGCTTTAGGCCATTTCGAAAAAGAAGTAGCACAAAAGGGCTACTCTCAGAGGTATCGCCTTGGCCTACAATTTTACGAAACCTTTTGTAATAGTTTTTTACTGTTTCGCCTTGCTTTCTAGAGGGAGTTTCCATAGCAATTTGCTCTGCTCCCCTAGATGCACTAAGTCTATCTTTGACAAATATTTCAATGTCTAATAACTTACATATTCGCCTTTTTCTTTCACAATCTCTTAACAATATGTTGCGGCCAAATCCTTCAAGTACACTGGCAAAATTACTATGTATTCAGTTTCAGGGATGACATTTAACGCACAACACCTTTCAAGTTTTTCGATAAATGTCTCGAAATCTTCATCTATCGATTTGCCTGTAAAGGACAAGCCAAATTTCAGTCTTTTCTATTACTGGCATGCATAGTATGAAGGCTGTAATTACCCTTACTTTCTTTTATTCTATGAAGAGGAGAGCTTGCGCTGGCTGGCTCCCTCCTATCCTCATTATTATTCCGGAACCTACGGAGAGGAGAGCTTGTTAAGACTGACTCCCTCCTGTCCATATTGTCAATTTTCACCGCAAAGGACTCTAGCATATCCTTTAAGCGTCTGGTCCGCTCATCTAACTGGCGTTCTAAATGGTCTGTAAGCATTCTGTGTGTTTATCCGCATACCGGCGGGTATTTTCATGTCTTTCTTTCATCCTTCTCTCTAATGCCTCGATGGCATCTATCTCGTGATCTTCTACCTCACTCAGGGTGATCATGGTCTCTGTGTCATCCTCTCGTTTCTCCTCAGCTTTTTGCTGGTCACGATCCGCCATGTCTTTAATTCTGTCTTCCTCGACAACTAGCACTCTTTCTTCCAACTCTTTTCGCAACTTCTGACACCAGAATGTGACAGTGTGTTGCCCTCACGCTTATGGATTCAGTGTGAAACAAGACATTCACTCTAAGCGTTAAGCGAGATATTGTATTTTAGGCATATACACTGTGCACATAGCAATCACATGTAAAAAACTGCTCATATATAGTTAAAAATAGTTCTTTTATTCAAAAACTGACAGCATGATTAACGTCAAAGTATAAACTTTGTCAAACAACTTGTTATATGTGATGCACAACATTAGCCAAAATTTACATTTCATGTTTTAGACACCGATGGCAGGACCGAAGTTCACAAGAAAATATATCATTAATTATGATAAAATGTATCAAGAATAAACTTTGAAGGCAGAGACAGGATGATATTGTTAGTCTTAGACATTTTTCATAGTAATTAATGGCAGCAATTACTGTCGATATAAATAAAACGGTGAGCATTGCATAGGTTGTGTAAATGAGTGTCGTTCTTGGAATGTTACAGCGATGTTATTATAACGAGATAATGGTTGTCGTATAAGGCTGACATATTCAGGTCAACTCTGGCGGTCTTCTTCTTTGAGATACAGTGTACCCTCGAGATATGATTACCCTGATATACGATTTTTTCACCTTAAGAGGTCGAATATTGTGATATCTTCGCCTCGCTATACGAATTTTATTTCACCATACGATTTTGAAAAAAGTTTCGCTCGTGTTAAAATTTGGCGGTCGGTGTGCTCATAACGCATGTCGAAATAAAAAAGACAACGAAATATAGTTTGCCTAATACATTTTCAGAACGTTTAGAAGAGACACGATGATCGACTTCTCTCACGGCATCATTCCGCGTGGAAAATTTCGTGTGAAACTCACAAGAGAAAGCAAATATTCATTTGTAGCGTTATAATATATTTTGCTATAAACTTTCAGTCAGCATACGTATACAACTACAAGTATTTATATTTCATTTGTTAGCTAGGTAATTTTGCATTTTACAGTATTGCAGATTATAATCACTAGGTGCACTTAACACAATGCAGCTACTGCAGGTAACTATAGTCACTAATGTTAACATACTATTTTGTTACTAATTTTTAATATGTACAGCATTTTTATAAAATTTTGGACGATTTTTACCTTCTTTTTTTCATTGTATAATTACAATGGTTTCTATACCCGGACATACGATTTTTTCACCATACGATGCACACCTTGGAGCGGATTAACATCGTATCTCGAGGGTGCACTGTATTACGATATCTTACCTAGGTGTTATGTGGCAGAACACTTGTGGTAAGCAGCAGAATACCTTATATGTGACAAGGTGAACAGTTAGCAGTGGAAAACATAATATATGATAGAGCGTCCACTGCATGACAGGAAACCATGTTACATGACAGAGCGAGTACTCTAATAGAACGCCTATTCCACAATTGGACACTCTAGGAGATAATACACCTTGTATGCGACATGACATGTGACATGTATTGCGCAACAAAACAGACATACATGACAGGTATGTGTTGTGTGCTTACGTGACAGGCAGGTGTCAACTGCTATCAAGACAGGCAGGTGTCATATGCTTACATGACAGAAAAGGGTTGTGCGCTTAGATGACAGGCAGGTGCCTTGTACTTACATGACGAATGTGTGTCATGTAACAGAGTTTTAGTTATGCACCTGGATATATCATAAGACACCATCAATTGCAGCTCTAGTAGTCGGTCTGCTTAAAGACAGCAGTTTACAGTATAGGGGGTCCTACCACACAAAGTTGTCGTCAGAATAGTCACTTTTAAAATCACTGTCATCACCTTTTTCAAGTTGGTAACCAAAACAACCTCTTTCTTCACATTCGTTATGTTAATACAAATATTCATTTTAATACAAATATCCATTCTGGTGGCAATTTATTGCGTTTAAAACCTGGAACTTGCTCAGTTTGAACTTCTGCTAATCAAATGCGTGGCTCAGCCAGCGACCTTCACAAACTTATTAGTGATGTTTGGAAGCGTTGCTAATTACTCCCCGAAGAGTGACTGTCGTCTTAGGTTTTTAGAGCTACATTTATTGTACTGAAAATAGACCGAGATTGTCTTTAACCCACTCAGGACTGTTCCCGAATACCTCGGGAAGAGTTGTGCTCTCCAGGGCCCATTCCCGAAGTACTCGGGTTAAACTTTGATTTGCTCTATTGCTTAGCTGTTTAGGTACATCGGTTTTATTCATTCACCAAACGAAGTTTAAGAGTCTGGGCATCATTTTGATACCAAATATGTGATTGGACAAGAAAGTTTTAACTAACAAATTATGTGATAGATATCAACTGTTTTGGAAATTTGATGATCGCCATTTTGGAAAAGGTTTATCCGAACGATGGCAAAATTTTTGAATTTGTGAATTTGTGAAAAGTGAATTAGATGCGGTAATCAGCTCAAGGGAAGAAAATAGCAACAAAAGTAATGTTCAAGAAGAAAATGAGAATTTTCTGATGGAAGAAGGTAAGTTTTATGTGGCTATTTATAGAATTTTACCGAAAAAAAACGATAAAAACCGAAATTTTTTTTGTGAATTTCTAACAAACTTTATTCTGACAGTGTAAGATATGGATTTTTTCATGATACACATGATTATAACATTTTCAATCCAATAAAATTTAGATATTTTTGCAGCATGAACTCATCACCCTATTACCCCATAATAAACAATAGTTTTATGATTTCCTTGTAGAACTACAAGATAATAAAAATTTCTTATTTCATTTATATCCAATTGTTCAACCCACAATTAGTCAAGCATATAGTTCTCAACCTCAACATCTACTATAAACTAGCCCCAACCACTAGGCTCTAATATTGGTCGATAGGGGACACTTACCACAGTAATCATCTTCATGACTTTTTGTGTTTATATTTACAGTATCAAAAAATATTTGCAATTTGTATTACCAATTGTTAGCTGCAGTAGACTACTTATTTTCAATTTGTTATCAGTTATTTACCCTGAAAAGCTAGTAAAGCACGATTTTTTTAGGCTGTATCATATTTGCTACATGAAGGTGAAGACAGTCAAGGGCTTGTGAGTGATGATGCCATTGATGATGAGTCTAGGGCTTCAACACCAATATCTGATGAATACTGCATCAACTAACTTATAATGGCAGCAAATATGCATGTGTAGTTTGCATCAAATAACTCTCACCCTGTCATAATTTTTTTATGAACACACCCATATTATACATGTATATATTGTTTCGTTTTCATGCATATTCATTTTTACTGTATTTTTTACAATATATTTTACTGTATTTTTACACCTATTTTTTGCTGGTAATTGATTGTCTGTTAGCTGGTAACTTGAGTATTTTTTATGCATAATATATTCATAATAACCTCTGCAATGCATTTCAATATAAATTAACAAATTGTTTGATTATATAATTGATAAAACTGTCAGTGACGTAGTGTTGGTTAGAAGCTAGTAACACCTGTTCTATTGCTCGGAATTGAGAAATATTTTTTTTTTATTGGCTGCTGATAAAGTTTGCTATCAATCTAACTTAGGTCCAACAAAGTCAGTATCAAAAAACTGCTTGTGAGCTGCTACGAAACATGAAAAACAATTTTGATCAAAAAAAAGTTCACAGAATTATTTGAAACTGTGGTCAGTAGAATTTGTAAAGGTGCACAAAAATTTATATCACATTGTAGCCTGGAATGTCTTTGTTAAGCTGCAAAAAACAAATCAAGATTATTTTGAAAAGAACTCTAGTAGTTATACTCAATTTTGTGTAGCTCTATTTTGATTGTAAGGCTAGTGAAAAATTAATTAGGCTTGGGGAGCAGTCAACCAATAACTAATTAGTCCTGAATGGGTTAATAATCACTGTTGGTCACAGACTTGGAAACAGATTTGCTGTCAATGTCGTGGCATTTCATTGCTGTGTACTTTAATTACCTGACAGTCTATAAATGCTGGACCAGATACTTCAATCCAAAACTAGTGAAGTTTCGTTTGATCGTGTTGATTTATGGACAAATAATAAGTTAGTAAAGGTATGGCCACACGTAACAAATTTTTCGTCGGTTCTGACCAAAATTACGAAATGAACGAAACACACAGAATTATTCTGTGCTGCTAGAATCGTGCTAGCGAGCACGATTCAATCAGTATAGTCCAAGACACGTATAATGACACGCAATAAAAGTATAAGTGCAATTCAACATAGTACACACGATGCAACTGCTTAGATTGCGCTGTTGTATGTATTTACCGTTTGGACACAATGGCTACCAATAATTTATTTTTTTGATAATAAAAAATTCCTTTTTAGCAGCAAAAGTTTTGGGGTAAAGAATATCACGGCAATTTTTCATACTAAATACGATGCAACCGACCTGATTGCGCTAAAGATCTTTAGCGCAATCAAGTCGATTGCATCGTACTTACTATGATAATTTGCAGTAATATTTTTCTCGCGTGTCGCAGTATGTTCTCGGACTACATAATTTTAAAATTTGCTAGATTCGTGTTCGCTCACCAACAATAGCGCAACTTGAACAGTTACATCGCGTGTACTATGTTAAATTGCTTTCGTACTTTTATTGTGTGTCGCAATACGTGTCTTGGACTATACTAATTTTCTCGCTAATACATGCAATTTCATCATTTTGGCCAGAACTCAGAATCAACGAAAAATTTGTTACGTGTAGCCGTACCTTTAGTAATCATACTTACACAATCATCGTCACCTACATTGATAAATGGTCGTCTCGTCTGTCACTTTTCAAATATCCCTGTCGTCGGGTCGTCAGCATCGTCACAAAACATGGGAGGACCCCCAGTATATGATAAATATTTTAGTCTCTCAAAACAGAAATCATTTTATTATCAGTCTCAATTATTGGTAATATAAAAGCAACAAATTATTAACAAAACAATACAGTGCCACAGGCTTGTCATGTATTGATAGGAGCATTCTGATTAATGGCATTAAATAACTCCGACTACAAGTAGAATGTTAAGAGTCTCATAGTCACAAATATAAACTAACTTAGTCTCCAAAGAGCATAAAATCAAACAAAGCAGTAGTAAATCTTCAAACTCTCTTCATGCTCATGGCTCTCAATCCTCTTTATGGACTGACATAGTGAGCATTAAAGTTTGCTTCTATATCCAATTTGTACTGTTGCACTTTAGCCTGTGTTACACTTGAGTGTTGATACCAGACTAGCTTATATCAAACAACTTCAGGTTTTTTCCACAGGCTACAAGTAGCTGCGTTCTACTCGCAGCCAGATCAGTGATTCCCTCATCTTCAGAGAAATTTAAGTTAGATGAGATGTAGTTGGTCTCCCCTAAAAGTTATAGATGGGGTAACTTGTTAGTTGGTTGAATACTTTACAGAACTAAAGGCTAATATATATATATATTCAGGATGAACACCCGCTAATAGTCTCAGTAGGTCATCTACCCATGCCCTTACTGACCCATTTATTGAATATAAGGCGAGTTACCCCTTTCACATAACTACATGTATATGTACATGACCCATCGGAGCGATCTTATTAAATTAGGTTAATACTACTGCAATAGCTCATCCTCTGACATTGTTTTATGTGTGAGCATTGCAATGTAATTTATAAGGAAAGAGTTGTTTACCCTTACCATATAAAGTACATTATTGCATTATAAAATTAAATCGCTGAAATCTTGGCAGGTAATCTCAAATAAAAACTTCATTTGAATAACAAAATAAGCAAATAGTTCTTAATTGAGCTACTCATGGAATATGATAATCTCTATCTATCGTATCATATGATATCTCAATATCGTTAACTTATCAAAACCCATTACAGCGTGCGGCAGATTATGCATCGCCTTGGCGTAAACAGAACTCCGTGTCTTCGAATACAGCCAAGTCTTAGACTATCAATTTACCCTCAGAAAAACTGAATGCAGCCCTTTTATCGCAATAAGCAACAAGAACATGATAAATACTTAGTGTTAGGCCTCTGATCATACAAATAGACAATCGTATACAGTTCTCAAGTTATGTTGGCTTTATTATCTCAAATACTAGATCATCAACTCAGGCTCTAATTCAGCTGAGAAAGGTGAGAGACAAAATGGTTTGTCACTCTTTTACCAAAATTGTATATTGTACATTTTGTTTTACACTGCTCCAAGATGGTATCCTTCCGTATCCATGGTTGAGGTTATGCTACCTGATAAGGACAGTTATGACCAGCGTCTAATTGTCCTTCATCCTGAAGAGCTAAATGTGTTTTTAGATAATTGTTGTATAAGATACTCAAACAGTATCTCTAGTCTGCTCTACCATCCATTTCATTCCTACTTCCCTAAAATACCACTACGCCTTATAACAGACACCATCAATTTACTAATTTACATTATAGAACTGCGTTACGCAAACATATCTTTCTTTCAATACACACTATTTACTTTATTATTTTCATTTTTTGTTTCATAGTCTAGTCTGCTTTAAATGGCATTGATTGGTGTAAATAATGTTGACATCGATCTATAAAGACACATTTTATGTTTACATAGTTATCAAATGCTTACATTTAAATAAAAAATAAATCTAAACCTAAATAAAGCAGTATTCCATAGTGAAAATAGATAAACTCACCGATATCATTGAATGCCAGAATAGTCTTCCCATGACTCGCATAGTAGAATCCATCACCATCAGGGTTCTTGCAAAGCTTTACTTGTTCAAAGTTGCTTCTTTTCAAAGGCTGCTGTTGATCGTCTTTCCATGAAAAAATGGTTTTCAAATCCAGCATATATTGCCTCATATCCAATTGCCAAATGCGGGCAAAGCTAGCAGCAAAAATACGCTTGTTTTCAATCGGGCAAAGTGACTCAACTCTATTACTCAGCCTTTTCTCTTCAATTGTCCAATCATCAGTACGGACGCACGTTATCTTTTTAGCATGCACTTCCAATACTACCAGTTCATCCTCAAATGCTGCCAGCTCATACGACTCCAACTCTGGGCTACTCCACTCAATGACCTTTTTACCCTCTAAGAGATTATCATCGTATAGATAAAGTGCTACCTTGTTTCTATCATGCGTCAAGGCTACAGCTTGGTTGTTGAGCATAGACACTGCTTCAAGAGTACCTGCAGTCGTCTGTCGATGTCGAAGATTCAGTTGAGTGTCTCTAACTTCTAAAATGTTTTTCTCTGTGGCCACAAGCATGTAACCATTTTTCATGAAAATCAAAGAGAGAATTGGTTGATTAGTAACGGTTTCTGTAACAAGACTCAATCGAGAGGGGACGTATGCCTTCCAACGCACCAGAGGGTCCTCTTGATCTATGGAGAAGACAAACATAACTTGAAATACAGTGAAACCCGGCTAACTCGAACTTCACGGGACTGATAGAAAGTGTTCGAGTTATCAGAGCGTTCGAGTTATGGGAACACTGTCACAAGTGCATGTATTTATCAGTACATATACAAACAATATATAAATAACTATCTATAAAGCAAAAGCATAGATTGCTTGTTGCAAGTTAAGAGTCCTCTCATGTAATGTTTTAACAATTTTTATCAGAAAGTATAAATATTTTCCTATTACTTGAGATTTGTTTGTTTTAGGTGATGTGACTGCCAGGAAGTTTTCAGATTAAAATAGGCAAAACTTGATCGCGATTGGAACGCTCAGAAAAAAGATTGATTTTTCTTGTGAGCGTTTTAACAAAAACCGATTTTTCTTCAAGTTTATCCGAAAGTTATCTTCTCCTTGCTTTCGAAGGGCTATCCCAAAGCGGATGTTTGGTAAAATTGTATTTTTTGCAAACCTTTAGAAAAGTCTTTAACAAAAACATGTGACCTCTCGCGTGAAAATCGACCAAAAGTCGGCATTCACTATCGTTAGTAATGGAGCTTCGAAGTTTGCATTAGGTTTATTGGGGAGCACATGGCTACTTTGTTTATTTATTATTACACCCTAGACCAATCAGAGTGTGGGGAATTCATTTCTGAAGTCAAAAAGTGATTTCATTGGCTCCTTATACTGAAATTTTGTGATCGAAGTCGTTGCTATGCGATCGTGATGTCATCAAAATGGCGACTTGTGAAGATTCTAAAACTTCGAAAAACTTTTTTAATCTGATGAATCTGAGAAACTTGGCACATTGCTCGATGAAAATGATGCTGAATATGGAAAAACATTGTCTACAGATCCAGATTTTCATGTTACTGATGACCTGCAAGCTCGGATGCCCAAATTTATTGACGATGTTGAGCCTACCGAAGGATTAACTGTTATTCACTCGTACAGTACTCCGGTTAATGACTCAGAATCACCTGCTGCCAGCTTACCAACTCATCCTATGGTGTCTGATGAACCTACTAGCTTCAGTTGCAAGTGTGACTGCATCAACAAATTTGATAGAACTCTGACTTTCAGTCAGCTGACTTACAATAAAGGAATTTCAAAGACAGAGTTAGATTTGGTTATCATGGGCCAAATTTCTACTTGTGTGGATGATGGGAACACCACAAAACCTTTTGAGCATAAGTAGAAGATCAGAAAAAGGTCAAGATGCAACTTTAAATATCATGCTGAGTCTTATTGAATCTTTGCTGATCTACCCTGTTTATTTTTGGTAGTAATAGTATGGGTGTAGTAGCCTACTAGTTGCTGGCCCAGTGTATGCCTCCCTGAGTCACATAAAATTACATCATACAATACATGACGCAGTGATCAGCCGTACTCACTGGCCTGAGTTAGGTGTGTTTTCACTCATAATTGATTGCCAGTTGCCACATGACTTATTTAATGTGTCAATGTTTGTGTTTATTTTTTGCATGCTGACATTAACCTTATGGCATGAGCAATCAATCTCTTGGTTACACGATCACAAGGCCACTAAGTCTATGACTCGTAAAAGTATCTCAGAGTCAGAATCCGTTGCCAATCACCTCATTAGCTCATTCTTTAGATTTTTCTAAATTAATTAAGAATTAAAGAAAATTCTAAAATAAAGGAATTTAATTTTAATTCACAGGAATGTAAGGATTTAATTCTAAATTAAAGGAATTAAGAGCTTTTACAAGATGTCATTCAGCCAAGCTTACCCCAGTACGATGACAGGTTATTCTCATAGATTGTTGTGTGTACTGTTTGCTAACCATGCTACCAGGGTGACTTTGATGCACAGCCATGTTTTTGTTTAGGAAAAGTAAAAGTTCAGACGTATCTAGACTCCCCTGCCATGATGTATGATGTAAGACTCGAAGGTATCAATGGACTGCCGAATGTGATAAAACCTGAAGGTTTAGACTACGACCGCCAATAATACTTGCATACTAACATTCGAGAATTTTGCTGTCCTGGCACTGAGGATTTAGTTTGCCCGAAGCCTCATGGTAAAAGACGTAAAACGTGACCATAGCATGAATTTTAGCCTTCTTTTGAGTCAGATGTGAGTAGGAATGTAATCGTGGTTTTGGGTCTGATACCCCTTGTGTTTTTTACACTCTTTGTTTTGGCTAAATAAACCTCAGTATGGATTTAAGATGTGATGTTAAATCCTGAAGCCTATCAGTTATTGGTGATATACCTAGGAGCTTCTCATCTTATTCCTAATGTGCGGTTAGTGTAAAGTACGGATGCGTAAAAATGTCCAAATTTTTTTCAATTTGAGAGCAGGGTTTACCAGTCTTGTGTTGTCTTGACCTTAAAATGGTGTACACCAGCTGTTTCAGCATGCTTATGTACCCTATACACCAAGTTTCACCTCAGTCAGTGAAATATAAATGGCCGCATCCAAGGAGAACCTAACGTAAACAACCTATTTCTGTGCATCGCGTCTTTCTTCACGGTTTTCTCCGTTTCAGATTTTGAGAGTTATGGCTGACATGCCTTCCAAAACTTCGCAATATCTCATGAACTACTTAAGCTAACTCAAAAATTCAAAATGCTTTAAATTCTCCACAGAATTCTGCATCTGGCTGTGTTACTCACACAAAATCTGAAAAGCCCCCATTTTGGTTGATTTTCACATGAGAGGTCACATATTTTGCCGATAGCGATAATAATGACGCCTAGGAACTACTAAAAGTTGATGTTTATCTCTATGGCTTCGAATAAAGTGATATTCTAAAGCGATAACAACCGTCTCGGTAGCCGTTGGGCAAAAAACTGTTTGAGGTAACGAAGTTGAGGTCGAGCTATCTAAAGCAATTTATCATTGGGTGGGAACGAACCAAACAAATCCGTTCGAGTTAACCATGTGTTTGAGCTATACGAGGATGAGTTATCTGAGTTTCACTGTATGTAATAATGAGGTTACAAGCAAATGCCAGACTTATATAAATAACCTTTTCGTAATTCTGTCGTATTAAAATGTTGCAATTCATATTTTGCTAATGACCACATCTCCAAGCAGCTAATCAGCAGCAATTTATATGTTTCTAAAGATCAGTCTAATGCCATTAATAGTACCTCTCCGCATATTACATGGTCATTGATGATTGGATTTTTGTGCAGCCAGTAGAGAAACGCCTTACAAGTTTCCTTTACAATAATCGACTTTTTTCTAGTGATGTGAACATTATATATAATCCCACGACCAAACGAGAGCGAAGCGATTGATTGAGAGATTTATGATAAATGCACATGTGCACACAACTCCCGAAAAATTATCCGTTGTCGGCCGTCACCAAACCCTTGTTACGAAATCCTATCAACAAATTTAACTATTTTTCAGTAAAGTCGTTTAAGTATAATAATGATACAAAGCGCATATAAATCTATGTAAATATGTTACCAAGCCTTTGAAAGGTTACCGCAAATTCCTAAAAGTAACCCATCTGATCGGATTATACATAAATAGACAGATTAATTCTGCCAAAAATCGCCACAAAACGCTTGAACAGCTTGGTTTATTAATAGTTTCGACCGACCTACAAAACGCCAATAAAGCCGTGCGACAGATAGTAGAACTATTTAGCAGTGCGCAATCCAGCAAGAGAAAAATGTGCTCATTTCACCAGTCTATGGCATTGTTTAATTGCCAAGAAGGTTTGTGTACTGTTTGAGACTGTTTGAGGCGTAGACCGATTTACAGGTACGAAGATGTGGTACACAGTTTATCAGCCTACGTTTTTGTCCAATTACCGAAGGTTTTTCAAATTATCTAGAACATCAGCCAGATTTCTTTACATCTTATCTACAAGGTAGGGCGTTACTACAACACCCTTTTATGACAAGAATATTTCTTTATTTCACTCCAGTTTGCATAAAACTTCCAGACGCGTAAATGCCAATGCTTGCTTTCTGTTACATATCGCTGTCAAAACTATTCTACATTCACAACACAACCAACTTTCAAACTGTATATTACACATCGGCTTGCCGTTTAACTTTTAATATTGTATTTCAGAGATATAATAAACATATTTCTTTATTGTTGGCATTGTTGTTGTTAGTTAAATTACGTACAGTAGGTTAGGTCTACAGCTTGAATTAATATTTATTTTATTATTGTAAAACGTAAGTTTGCGATAGTTAAATATTTATTTTATTAATATTTATTTCTGTTACATATCGCTGTCAAAACCGTTCTACATTCAACACAACCAACTTTTAAACTGTATATTACAATATATTTTTAATATTGCATTTCAGAGATATAATAAACATATTTCATTATTGCTGTTGTTATTTAAATTACGTACAGTAGTTTAGGTCTACAGCTTTACAGTCTACAGGTCTAAGTCTCATTTACATTGTACTCTGTCAATTCCTGCTGAGAACTACTTTTTCAGCAACCAACAGTACCCTTTCTTTTTTCCATTATTACTTTGGTCGTGGGCTGTATGACAGTGGAATTTCTAGTTATATATTATACATTATTATAAATTATCCAAATATCAAATGAACCCTTGCATTCCCCTTTATATACCTTCGATGCGACATTATGCTATTCAAAGATGGATACGCAAGAGAGAAAATTGTTGATAACTAACAAACCAGAGTAACAAAAACAGCACATTTTTTGAAAATGTAAAGAGGACTAGCTAGAACTTATCTACTGACTTGACACTCACAAGTGTAAAGCTCAAGTACTTACCTCTGAGCTCTAAAAATTCTTTCTCAGCTCTAAATTTTTCAACAGGCCAGAAGCTGGTGTCATGCAGAATTGATTTGTTTTTATGCATGAAGCCAAGAAGATTGGCACCATCACTATCGAGGCATGAAGTTATTTTTCGTTCGAGTGCCTGAAGGCGTATATTTTCATTATCGAGTTCATCCGTAAACAGAGCCGCTCTTTCTGCAACCTTCTTGGACTTTTCTTTGATCTTTTCTTTTAATTCATCACCCCTTTCAAGCAAGAGCTGTCTCTAAAATTTATCAAGTATTTTTGCTCAGTGAGAGCAGCTGCTTTTATCACAACAAAAGTAGACAAGAGTAGCACACCAGACTTACTGGGAGCAACAAGGAAATGATTGAGAAGTCATGAACAAATAGTAACTGTAACTACATATTCTATACTACAACAAAATTTGCTTTAAATCTTTTTTAAATAAAGGAGCTTCAAGCAAACAGTAAAATCAATTTTTGTTCTTCTTGGCTCACTCCGGGATAGGAAGGACAACCAGTCGCCTCCGTTTAACTTGGTACTGGCCCAGTCTGAGAGGATTAGTGAGGAGACTAGTCTAGAGCTGTTATGTGTGCTATGGCAACTGAACATGGTGAGATGAAGACAGCCGAAAAATACTAGAGGCTGTACGCCGATTGTTTTTGGCAGGATATGATGATAGACTTGGTATCCCATGGCAGCAGCAGCAATGGGCAACAATTGAATCTTGGTGCTGACTGATCACAGTTGGCAGCAAGAGGGGGTGTGTAAGAGCATGGTTTCAGCTAACTCGGATGAGGCAGTTGGGCCTTCATTAGAGAAGACAAAGACCAAGGATGTTGTGTGTTTTAGAACCGACTGGCTCTGAGAGCACCATATAACCGGCTTGTGCTCCAGGTGGTGCTCACATCAAACAACACCTAGCTAGCACCCAAACCCCTGGCCACGCTGGCTATTATCATACCATACAAGGAGTGACTTTTTAAGCCAGAGGTTGCAAAGGTAGACCGAGTCGGCCCACCTTTGCGAGCCAGGTTCCCATCGCTAAAGATTTACAAGGACTGAATGAAGGAAGTAGAGTCTGCTGTTCTACTCGCACTATTTTTCCTTAAAGTATCCTATTCAAAGACCTGTTGGCCACCCACCTTGGCTCGGGAGAAGCTGAAGTCTGAAAGAAAGAACACCTGCTAGATCAGCCAGATCTGCATGTGGCAACACATGTCGAGGAATCAGGTCATGCAGCACTAAAATATAGTGTCTAATGGAGCTATGGAACTAATTGGTGGCTAGCGGAGCATGTTCTTGCGTGCCTGAGGCTAGAGCTCGAGCATAGACATGAAGCTGTGTGTTTCCCTCATGACCTTAGGCTCACTGACGCTACAAGAGTTAGTCGGTACGGCTGGCTGACGACAGTGAGGGAAAGTCAGGGAGGACAGGCACACATTCTAAGAGACATAAAAGGTCATCAGCCGGGAAAAGCCAAACAGCCAAGCTGAGGACCTCCTTGTTCTCATACTGGGATAATGACCAATCAATTGCATTCTCAAAGACCAACACCTCTGAGTGGACACAACCTAAATCACAACAGGCGTTGCGTTCGACACAGGGCTAAGCTCCCAGAATTGAGACATCCTGCGACAAAAAACACAAAATTTGGAGTCATTTATGGTTACACATTAAAGCACCCATGACTGCTAAAGGGTTAGCGTAAGGAGGATGCCAGTTGACCTCCAATTTGGCTAAAGACCTGGCTAACTAGCTGGCTACAGTATCACTCGGCAGGCAAAAAACAACTCGGCCATGCCAGGCCAACAAGAAAATTGGCTTGGTCAAAAAAACGATCGGCGGCCACCACTTTTAGTGGTGGCCAAAACTTGGAGGACTGGATGGCTACCGGGCTAGCATTAAGATAATCTGATGATCTCCAAAAGATAGAAGCGGAGCTTTCCGCTATAAATAGAGATCATCAGGCACCAACAGGTCAGAGCATAAAAAAACCCACAAAGAACATTGTGGTATTGTGTTGACTGTACAATAAATTTATTCGCAAATATATCTCAAAATATGCAACTGATGAGCAACTAGCTACTTGTGAATGCTCTGTTATTTTAGTGGTAGCAGGTGGATGTCACCATCTGAAAGTAGCATTTGAGGAGGCATGTGACACTTTTAGATACACAACATATTTTATAACTCTGTTCACTTATATTTAATCTTGGGCTGACAACTGTTGGAAAGCTGCCACTAGAGCTAAGCATGGTTATCATCAAGGAAGAATAACTCCTAATAGAATATACAATTAGATTACCTTTTCACTGATGACTCTGTCTACGTATGGTATCATTTTGTTCATGTAGGATTCAGTTTCATCGACTGTTTGCCAAGCTTGTTTCTCAGTTTTGCAGATCTCTGTGCGTTGTTCGTTTAGTGTTTCCAGGTGAATCCTTAATAATTCCTCTGCTTTTTTAAGCACATCAGCAGCAGGCCTGAATTTGTGGTGACTCCTACCTAACGAGCACGAAAAGATGCAGTTCCTGTAAAAACTACATATTTATGAACACTTTCATACATATCACAGCTATATTGTTGAATAACGGAATCTATATATGTAAATGTAAGTCTCAAAGTTGTTCATCTGTTGTTAGGTGTCCTGCTATAGCAAATAAAATTTAGGAATGAAAAATATGCTTCATGTTGGTTTAGAACTCACGAAGCTTGTAAACACATGCGCTTTACCTCAAGGCTAAGCCATTATTGTTATTCATATAGGTTTTACCATATAAATACTTTGTATCTTTTCCCAATATGTGCACTTTTTATTATCAATTAATTTTACATTTTGTATTTGTTACCTTTTGAAATTTTTTAAAGCTAATTTTTTGCTACCTTTACCTATTTTTTTAACTGTAATTTTCAATTGTGTCGTTACATCTATCTTTTCTGACTTTTCCAAAGGTTTGATTGCTACTTTTCACGTGGACAATTGTATTATCTCGAGTAGGAATAGCCTCTACATTCTCTCTCCGTTCGATCAGACAAACTACCAGACAAAGACAGTACGATATCTCATTTTTAGGTTTGTACCAGTATTGAGAGGTATCGGCATCGTCGTATTCAATATTTTGATGAATAGCTTCTGCTCCAACAGTAACCTTTTCTTATACCCACACTTTTATACACTCATTGTTATTATTAATTCAGCATATTCAAGATTTTTATTTTGTTTTCTCAGTAGCTATTAATTCTGCCATTGCCAAATCATTTTTCATTGTAATCGTAGCAAACAGATTTTATTTAGCTAACTCTAGCTAATTATTTCACATTTAAATTTAACCATTTTTCCGGTTTTTTATTTGGTTTCCTAATTTATTTGACTTGCACAAAAATTCTTTTCCATGATAGGATGTTTGAAAGTTAAAGCTATTTGACAAAGGTTAAAAATCTTTACAGTTGTTTTACTTTTTCTCCTAAATTATTTAAACTGCACAAAAACACTTTTTTCATGAAGTTTGAAAGTTATAATGGTAACTGTTGTTATATGTTAAATACAAATCAATTTTCTGTCCAAAGACGTTTCCATTACCCAGGCACCGCCGGGTAGCACAGCTAGTATATATACATGTACATATATAACCACATGCATTGCATTGAAAATTCACATGCATTGCACATCCACATGCATTGCACATCCACATGCATTGAAAATCAACATGCATTGCACATCCACATGGATTGCACATCCACATGCATTGCACATTCACATGTATTGAACATCCACATGCATTGAACATCCACATGCATTGCACATCCACATGCAATGAACATCCACATGCTTTGAACATCCACATGCATTGCACATCTACATGCATTGCACATACACATGCATTGCACATCCACACGCATTGCACATCCACATGCATTGAACATCCACATGCATTGCACATCCGCACGCATAGCACATCTACATGCATTGCACATCCACATGCATTGAACATCCACATGCATTGAACATCCACATGCATTGCACATCTACATGCATTGAACATCCACATGCATTGAACATCCACATGCATTGCACATCCACATGCATAGCGCATTCACATGCATTGAACATCCACATGCATTGAACATCCACATGCATTGCACATCCACACGCATTGCACATCCACATGCATTGCACATCCACACGCATTGCACATCCACACGCATTGCACATTCACATGCATTGAACATCCACACGCATTGCACATCCACACGCATTGCACATTCACATGCATTGAACATCCACACGCACTGAACATCTGCACGCATTGCACATCCACATGCACTGAACATCCACATGATTTACTATAAGTTACTCTTTTAGGTTGATAGTCAGAAGCTGTTCTTCAGATGCTTCTTCAATTTATTTCTGTTGGAATATCTCTTATTTTCTGTGCACTTTGATGATGTATTATGTATTTTAGTTTTCTAAGACCGCTTTTTGTGATTCAACTCACTGATAAGCCTAAATTCTAAAACAAATTAAACAGAATCAGGAATTTACTAAGGTATTAAAAGACATTTATTCTAACTGTGGACCTTTTTTAGTAGATGGCTGATCATCCTGGGTCAAAACTTGTGAACGTTTCCTGTCCGAGTTGCAGTTAGCCATCCCGAACCCCTGTCAATGAACAGTGTCTCTGTAGCTGCACAGGTACTGATAGATAAAGGTTATTACATTTTGTTTACTGATAAATAATAGAATGAAAAATCACCAAAGATACTTACAATTCTTTGTTGAAAATGTATTTCAGTTAATAGAATCAAAAATACTTTCATGAAACAGGTTTTACAGTTGAAACCGCAAAATGAACAAAAAAATTTAACTGAGAAAGTAAATTCCTGAAGCAAACAGAAAGAAGAGATTTTAATCATCCCATTTAGAGATGTTACTGTACTTATAAGTGTTTTTTTAAAAGCCAGATTTGACATCAAAATTAACATTTATAACTTACAGAAGATAAGAAGCTTCGTTCTGCTTTTGAATGGTTGTTTTCAAATGGATTTCTAACCGGTGGTGAAGAAAAAGAAAAGCAGTTTTTGCTTGCAGACCAAGGTGGGCTGGTCTGAGTCTTGGTGAGGGCAGATGAAGAGGTACTTGGTGAGACACCAAAGATTGTTGAGACTTGTAGTGGTGTTGCAGCGCTGACATGGCCAAAGGTGAAATGAGGTTTTTCTATTGGAGCTCAAAACAGCGTTGTGCTAGTTTTTATATCAATTGAGGATTTTGAAGAGATACTCTTCTTCAAAGAGCTGGTGCTTGGCTTTTCTTTAGAATCAGATGAAGCTGTCAAAAACAATGACTCATGACTCATGTAACATAATAGATGGTCTACATAGCATCAGGCTGTATAATATTTGTCCACAGCGAGGCTGTAATAAAAAAAATAATTACAACGGCCTGTTTTAAGGCTACTAACTATCAAAGCAATAATTTTGTTTAAAATATTGTTAGTCACAGTAATAGCATCAGGTGATATTGTCATGGTCCGATGCAACCACCTTCAAAGCTGCTCCTAGTTCATTACCACCTGTTTACTATCAGTTATGATGACTGCCGAGTCTACTTATACAGTTTGGACAACGGTTTTGATAGTCTAAAGTAGCACGGTTTTGCGTTCTTGAAACAGATACCGCGTGGCACTCCGACTTACTCGAGTAAATAAATAAGACTGTTCTTTGCGATTAAAAAACATAAATTTATCGTACGAAGGTTCAAACACAACTTCTTTCTATGCAATATATAATAAATAATAATAGTCTTCATAATAAATAATAATAGTGTTTATAATAAATAGTAATAGTGTTTATAATAAATAATAATAGTCTTTATAATAAATAGTAATAGTGTTTATAATAAATAATAATAGTCTTTATAATAAATAGTAATAGTGTTTATAATAAATAATAATAGTCTTTATAATAAATAATAATAGTGTTTATAATAAATAGTAATAGTGTTTATAATAAATAGTAATAGTGTTTATAATAAATAATAATAGTGATATAATAAATAATAATAGTGTTTATAATAAATAGTAATAGTGTTTATAATAAATAGTAATAGTGTTTATAATAAATAATAGTAGTGTTTATAATAAATAGTAATAGTGTTTATAATAGATATTACTAGTGTTCATCTATATATTTTTTAAAGTTTGTATGTCTGCGTGTGTATGTTCAGCAATAGCTATTAGAATCTTTGAATAAACGTTCACATTTTGATGGATTTGAACTCACGGAGAGCGCAACCACAAGTTTTAAATCCATGCGCTCTACCACTGTGCTATACAACACATATTGATCAAAGACATTATCATACATTGTATAGCGGGGCACTCTTATGTATGGGGATGGGTACACTCTAGCGTATGGGTGTTTCATAGAGTTAATAGAATCCATAGAATTTCAAATAATACGTCATTTAAACTTTATGAAACACGATGCTTTTTCATGATTTCTTAAACTTCTATTTTTGGTTTTCCCTAAGGTTCAATTGCACTATCGCGGTCAAGGCCAACTCTTTTTAAGCGGGCAATTGTATTATCTCTGTAGGAAGAGCCTTTACATTCTTTCGCCATTCGGTCAGACAAAAACAGTAAGATATCTCATTTTTACATTTGTACTAGTATTGAGAGGTACCAGTATCGTTGTATTCAAAGTTTTGATGGATAGCTTCTGGTGGAACAGTAACCTTTTTTACACACACACTTCTATGCAAGAATTGTCATTATTAATTCAACATATTTAGGATTTTTTTCTAGTTCGTATTAATTGTATCATTACTGAATCATCTTTTATTGTAATCGTAGCAAAGCAAACTTAATTTAGCTATTACTTGCTGATTATTTCACGTTTACATTAAAACCCTTTTATAGTTGTTCCATTTTTTTTAATTGGTTTGACCTGCACAAAACATTTTTCTTATGATATGAAATTTGAAAGTTACAGTTGTTTGACAAAGTTTGAAAACCTGTATAGTTGTTTTTATTTTCTTAATTTATTTGAACAACACAAAACACTTTTCTCATGGTATAAAGTTTTAAAGTTAGAATGGCAAATGTTGTTATATGTTAAATAAAAATCAATTTTTTTGTCCAAAGACTTTTTATTACAGGGGCAACGCCAGTCATTCATCTAGTACAGATATAAATATAAGAGTTTATAAAAAGTCTATCAAATATTTATAAGATGCAAATTTACAAAACAAGTATTTCCGCAAGGCAGGGGTAGTGATTTTCTAGAGCAATCCAATGTAGCTGTACAGATGATGAGCCTATGGGTAGATGTGAAATAAAAAAAAATTTTCGAAAGACTTTTTATTACAGGGGCAATGCCAGGCATTCACTAGTAATAAATAATGATGATAATAATAATAATAGTGTACATAATAAACAAAAAATAAGCTTTTCTAAACAACCTTCAATGTTTCTAAATATTAAGCCTTCATTTTTTGGTACAGGCTGATGCTCTATATCATATCTTCAAAGGTTTAAATAACATTTAAGACACTCAGTCTAAACTGTGGAGCCTAAGAATATTAGTTTAATCATGTGGTAGTTGTCTTCTCTGTATTACACGGCCAAACAGCCGTCCATATATGTCGGAAACCAGTATTGTGAGACTTTTGACATGCTTAAAAACCAAAGGCTAATACCGTTTCATATCCTACACTAAGCAAGTGATAGCTTTTTCTTCATGATCACAAGCTGTAACAATGGTATAATAGAAATAACACCTGCCTGTCTTGAATAGAACTATTGATTGGTGATAATGATCTGCTTATTTCTAGTCATGCAAATATATCTATTAATAACTATAATTAAAGAAAAGAACGAGGCAAGCAAAAGGCACGTATGAACCTATTGTTATAATTTCCAAATACAAAGAATGTCATTAGTAAGCTGTTCTTCGCTGGATACAGGACATTCTTCACCAGACGTTCTTCAATCGAGAAAGTAACTCCAAGTCAAAATAAGTGTTGTAAATGGATTGTCTTTCCCTAATTTTCAATCGCTAATCAGCATGATAGCAGTCTACTATTCTACAGTGACAAGCTTCATATGTTATTGTGTTATCAACAACTCAACTGAGGGACTTGAAATGGTCTCACCTTCTTCCTCTCCTTGGCATAAGAAGCCCATGTCACAGTTTGCACAGAACACCTGATAGCATAAACCACAGGCTATAGTAATAACTTGGTTAGGGTGCTCCTTGCATAAAAGTCTCTGGTAACTTGTCCGAGAAGATGCATATGTTGATATACTCACTTTGTCATGCTCAAGGTCAAATAGCTTGTCATGATCCTGTCCAAAAGTAAAATGCTATAAATGAATTATCAGCATGTCAGGCATTAAAACCTGTCAATGAGTGTCACACTCACCTGTTCATGCGCTTCACAAAATCTCTTCTCACAGTTGACACAGTAGACACTGGCTGGACTTTCACTTGATTTGCAAGGGTCACAAATGATAGTATCTTCCTTTGTACAGCTCGTATCAGCTGCCAAGGAATATGATTGGAGGGAATCAGCCTCCCCTGTCCACTGCTGACTATAATAGTATGATAAACTAACTATAGACAATGAAACCGGTGCACAGGTACTTTACACCAGGTGTTGTGCATATTCAAGATGTGTAACCAGTGATTCCCACCCAGAGTGGGTTCAAGTGAACAGGAAACAGAAAGTATTTACCACGTGGCTTTAACCACTAAGTTAGGGATCAAACCCAATGCCAAAAGGGCACGTTTAAACGGCAGCATTTTGTTACAAACAAAAAATAATGCTTTGGTTGGCTCAGCTGAGTATCTCTGAATGTGGTAGACAAGATAAATACTTGGAGTTGTACTCACTTGAATGTTAGACACAATAATAGTATGATAAACTAACGCATGTGTAGCTTAGTGATGAAAACCAGAGTAAAGCCCAGAGTCAACTATTAGTGTGGGGTAATCAGTGAGAGAGGAAACAAAACATGCTTGATCCATAAAAAAGAAGATCATCTACTATTCCAGACGAGAGTGCTTCTCTCCTGATTTAACTTGTGGTCTGTTCCAAGCAGCGAATGAGATAAGTATTAGGAGTTGTACTCACTTGCATGTTGGACACGTCTTTTTATAATCAGCTGCAAGACAGGACAAGCAGTAGACATGAGAACATGGTAACTCTTTAGGGTCTGTACTAGTTATCAGTTTCTCCATACAAAATCCACAGCGGGTATCCTCATGTTCTTCCATTACTTATGGAGCACAGGCTATAATACTGAAATTAATACTGTAACTATTATTAATACTGAAACTACGAGTGAATCTCAGAGGGATGAACCCAGCTTGCCATACATAGTCAGGTTTATGATATATATATTCAACATTTTAAAACCATATTTTTGAATCCAGAGAGTACTACAACTAGGATATGGCCTTATACTGGCCTTATCTTGATCTCATACTAACCTGTGATACTAGTCAGACAGACATCAGCAGCGTGAAACTTACTGCGTGCGCTCTACACGGTCAAATTATAATGCATCGCCATCCAGCCGGCTTCTATAATCAGTTGATTTGTTTTTAACCGATCAAGCATATCTAGTCAATAGGCAGAATTAGGGGATTTCCCGTGCCTTTTTTGTATAGACAAGCGGCTAAAAGAGCACAGGATAAAAGACAAGATAAAAAAGAACAGCTAGCTGGCTACAAGGTAATGCCATGTGAGGGAAAGCAGGTACCGTATTTAAGTTCATCGGAATGCGTCAAACCAATATACCGTAAAAACTCTAAGTGAACACCACTTCTATTTGACTACCACTTTGACATTCTTTGATATCACATCAGCTGAAGTATTTATTAAGCATGGCTGTCAATCATAGACCTATTAACTATACAGTTATACTATATAGTTATATGTTACAGTATAGATGTCTATAGGAACTAGTGTGAGTTGGCTAGATAACCAACCGAGCAGATATATTGTAAGAAATCAATTATGATGTAGAATATCAAACAAACAAGACAAAAAGAATAACGATAAGAAACACACATGTGAGTAAGCATTTTGAATTCTTGCAGTACACACTGTTCACAGAGTGGCACAAGAACTAGCATGATAGCTCTGTTTTATCAAATTCAGTTTAACATCATATCACATCTCGCTGTAAGCATTAACGATGTGCACTTTTACTGCACACCCTCAAAAAGTATACAAACAAGAAGTATCTTAAATTTGTTGATATCGCATGCATAAAAAGCACTTTTTGGAAATAACCAGTAATGTAGATTTAGATAAAATGGGCCAAGATGGAGGGGGTGGCACTTAAATCTCTCCTTTAGTTTCTAACACAGAGGTTATATTCCTACTTGACTGGCATAATTAGTGATCAACCTGTAGAGCACCTGTCTGCAGTTGTCACAATTATTAACATACAGAGACCCATAAGCTGAGTCGCTGTGCTTGCACAGCATTCAGTAGTTGTGAGGATGATGGAATTCTCATCCGGAGAAAGAACAGCATAATTAGCTTTGTCATAACTCCTTTATAGAGAAACTTACTCAAAATATTTGTAGATTTTATCCAAAATTATCGTTCTTTTTCTGTCATTTGTGATTTATTTTTTTGTCATTCTGTTTTTGATGTTTAAAATGCTCGGAAGAAGAATATGCGCGAAATGAGCCAGTTAGTTGCTGTTATAGTTGATATCAGCTATTACATTCAAGTTACAGCGTTACACGTCTATTACATGTTTATTCCAGCAATTTCTTTGCAACTAAAGACATCATAGTCGCATTTTTGCTTAATCTGAGCATTTGTATTGCGATCAAGTATTAGTAATTTTAATCTTGAAACATCTTGGCAATCAGATCACCTCAAACATCAACAATCACAAATGATAGAAAATTACTGATACTTTCTAATAAAAGTTACTAAAAATTTAGTGCAAGTTCATCCTTATAATTATTTTTTATAGACTAAGTCAGCGAAGGTCAAAATCGGTGACTTGAAAATTTGGGCAACTCATGCCATACATTTTCAGTGGGAGTTGTAAGATCTTGGAGTTGTCAACTCTTGATAATATGATGCGTTTGTGCGGACATCTAACCACAATGTCAGAACCCATTTAGCATTAAGGGCCAACAAATCTCCTATCACTCCGATTTTTCTCCGAGCTCTTCTACAATGCTCTGCCACTCAGTTTTGGGGTTTTCAGTTTAGATACTCTGCCCGAGTATCTAACAGAGCTGTCTACCAAAGACCCAGCGAAACACTTTGTTTCACGTCCGCTACATTCAGCTGTTCATGCAGAAAGGAGTGAACTCATCTTGACCTTTTCTTTTTTTCTGCCAACAGTTGCACACAAGTTTGAGACATTTAAGAAATGCGCATGACACTCACCTGCGGATGTCAACCAACCACAGCTAGAGTGTACAGAGTGATCACTGTGTAACAGTTAGTGCAATAATGTCTAATCTCTGGCTGTTCGTTTTATCAACTGCCATGATAACATAAGGATACATAATAGCCACAAATCACATCCACTGATGGACTATTATCTACATGTCTCAAAGTTCATATAAACCTTTTGATATTTTTAAAGCTTTTATATTATAGTATTCATGTGGGAACGTAACCCTTGCTAGTAGTAATTACAGTATACAGTGTATGTACTACTAGATATCTTTCCTCACCCTTGTTAACCCATGTGCGGTGGTAATTTCTACTCAAACTCGGGTTTCCTACCAGAGACCTGAGAGTTCGAGCACTCACCTCCAGATCTTAGCCGTTACCAATAGCGGCTCCTCTGTGACTCACTTGTGTTGATCTCATATTCGGGTAAGCTACGTTTTTGTGTAGGTGCTACTTTACCAAATGACTACTGGAATTGTGGTTATCCTTATACGCCAGCACTTGTCAATCACCCCTTCGAGTGGGAGAGATTTCTCCACTTTCTATTTGCAGGAAATGTTATCCTCATTGGGCACTGCTATATCAACATATCTATAGAGAGCATAGAGATAAGCCACTTCACATGTTGACCATTGTTATACAACTAGCTATCACATCATTGGTTATTGCATTTGAGTGCTTCACCAATAAGATATGTTCTACTATCTTCTCACATGGTATACTGTTTCTCTCGTTAAATGACTCTTACAGTGGCGAATCATCAGACTCCTTCATTTGATTATTACATTGACTTTTACTGGAGTACACGACTCCTCACACTTAGTTTCGTCACAGCCAGCAGTATTTATTCACTACAGCCAATTAGCATGTGCCACTGATACAGCTCTGTTACCATGCAGTAGCTCAATGATTACAGACATATCCATACTATTTATTTAAAATAAAACTGTATTTTAGTAAGTCATTATAATAATGTTATCCGTCATTAGATGAGTCAACATGTCTGTGCTGTGCATAAACAAAGCCGTGATTTCATCAAAAATTACTTGCAGATGCTGTCAAGCTAGCTGTGGCCCTGCTGCACACACTGCAGGTAAAAATGAATAAAAAAGAAATTGCATTGGATGCTAAGAGATATCAAAAATCACAAATAATGAATATGCTGATATAGAAAGAGTTTTCCTATTAGTCAATGAGTAATGCATAGAGATAATCGAGGTGGTCGATGACTTTATACTCAGGCTATATCATTGAGAACTCTGTTTCCTGGGAAGTCCTAGTTGCGCCATTTTATAGACTAAAATATTAACAGTTCCAAATGACTTTAACAGAAAAGACCGACTGCTGATCTCTCCTTACAGAACAGTGCGAGGATATCAAGGCAAATAGACAATAAAGAAGAAATGCTTTGTGATGAGACGGTTTTTTAAAAATAACATAATATGATTCAAAAGGTATCACAACAATTAGATAATGTAACAAACTTCTTAGAAGCCAAAATAGTTATTCCCACGCTCGGCTACAGTAAACTTTAAACTCCTATTAAATCAACACTTTGTGTCCAAACAAGTGCCCGCTGATAGTCAAATCAACAAGTACCTAATAGAATGTATTCTGTCTGCAGCTCCAACTCAACACTGATTAGCCAATTTAACCACATACTTTGCAGTAGCCCACATTTAGTTGGTTCAGTAAACTCATTTTGTGCTAAAAATTTGAGTTCGTCACCAAGTTGTGCAAGGGAGACTTGGCTATATTTGTATATATCTGAACTGACCGATTTGAGCGCTGCATCTGCCTTCAGTCTCTCCGTGCTGCCATATGACAGCGACCTCATCAATTCCATCAAGCCTGATTTGTCCTTCATAGCTATCAAGGTCTGCAACAATGTGAATATTTCTTACGAGAATTGCCTTCCCTTATTACTTGCATTGAGTAGACAACTTGGAACATAGTGAGCATTACATCACAAAACTAATTATGAAGCCAATCAGTGTCCAACAGGTTGTGGGTTCAAGTCTCAGTAGATGTAATCATTTCTCAGTTATTTTGTCATACTCAGAACTTATGTGTAGCTGGTTAGAAAACTGTAGCTAAACTAGTAATGATGAGTTTCTGTTACACACTGTTACACAGTGAACACTCTGTACACGTTAGCTGTAGTTGATTGACGTCCGCAGGTGAGCGTCGTGCGCATTTCTTGAATGTCTCCTTTTGACTTTAATATCTATCGAGTTATTTTAATTTTTTGTCTATTTATTATTTATTAAACGGCATAAGCTAAAGAATAAAGCAAAAATTAAATTATGGTAACCCCTTCCATTTTACGCGATTTATTGGAGCCGGCGAAAAGTGCAAACCCCCGAAATAGAAACCAACTGATTTCTAATAAAATTAATTTTTCTCAGGTTCATTGGACAACTTTGAGAGTCGACAGAATATAAGAGGCATGATGTTGAGTGTCACAAATACTTTGCACTTTTACACTTTACAGGAAAACAGCGAGATATGATGACTGCTATAACAATAATGCTCGTGGAGGGATCTCACTGAGCACAAGTTTGAGAGAGATTTATATATTTTAATTTTTTATTTCCTATCTTTATTTATTTTCTTGAATTTTTTAATGAATATTTTTATCCTGAAACCGTAAAAGCTAAATGAGTGAGAAAGTGAGAAATTAGAGGCAAGTTTAAGTCAGAGTTGAACCAGAGTTTGTCAGTTTTCAGGACAATGATGACACATAATGTTAGTGCTTGTTAATGATGACACATAATGTTAGTGCTTGTTTAGTGGCCATAATGATGACACATAATGTTAGTGCTTGTTTAGTGGCCATAATGATGACACATAATGTTAGTGCTTGTTTAGTGGCCATAATGATGACACATAATGTTAGTGCTTGTTTAGTGGCCATAATGATGACACATAATGTTAGTGCTTGTTTAGTGGCCATAATGATGACACATAATGTTAGTGCTTGTTTAGTGGCCATAATGATGACACATAATGTTAGTGCTTGTTTAGTGGCCATAATGATGACACATAATGTTAGTGCTTGTTTAGTGGCCATAATGATGACACATAATGTTTGTGCTTGTTTAGTGGCCATAATGATGACACGTAATGTTAGTGCTTGTTTAGTGGCCTTAATGACCACTAAACAAGCACTCGGGCCGAGCAAAATGACACAAAACTAGTGAAAATGCTGACATGGTAAATTAAACAGAAGAATACATATCAAAACATATTTCTTTATTTTTATCTGCCGAGTAAATGAGTTATCACCCCATGCAACTGTTAGCCATGGGTACAAGAGCTTAAAGGTTGACTTGTAACAAAATTCTCATTACAGTTATTTGATATCATAAGATTCACCATGTCTTACTCTGTTGTGTTATAGGTGCCAAATATGTGGAAATGTGATTACAAGCTCTTAAAAGCTCAAAAATGAAAAGCCGCGGTAGATTGGAATCTCTTTATTTCTCTGTTGTAGTCGTGATAGTTTGCTTATCGTCTTGTCACGTGATGTTCTCACGTGAATTGAAAGGCCAATAAAAAGTTCAATATAAAACTTATCATAGCACTAGTTTATGACAAACACTTCGGGTTTTACCGAAGACCCCAAATGAAATATAGATGCTCGCTACTATACAGTTTTGTTTTGGCTAGAACTAATCGTCAAGTCGTAATCTGATCATGTGACCCAATACTTCGAAAATAATTTTTGCAGCACCTTTCGATTATCACAGGTGACCAACAGGCTTGTCATGATTTTCAGACAATGATATGCACTCCTTCGAGGTAAGGTTAAAAAGTTTAATGAATTTTTACGGTAAGTTATAAGATATCATTGCTAAAAGTGACAGCATTACAATGACGATAAAATTGACACGTAAGAACAATAGACATGGTTTTATTGAATGCGTGAAGTATATTTGTGAAAATATTTCGACGAATAAGGTTGCATGAAAGTGTAAACAGAAACCATCTCCCACAACTACGTCACATTTGAGCCATTTTGGAAAGAGAATCCAAACTACGGCGGTCTCGTGTGGCTGCAATTAACTGTTCGTTTTTGTGCTTTTAAGAGCTTGTAATCACATTCCCACATATTTTGCACCTACAACACAACGGAGTAAGACATGGTGAATCTTTTGATATCAAATAATTGTAATGTGAATTTTGTTGCAAGTCAACCTTTAAGCTTTGCCTCTACCAACCTCGACAGCCGTCATGTGACAACCATATTTCATAGCAACAGACAACCTTTCTTCCTCATTGGATATCCGTGAGCAGTATTTGTTTATTATCTACAAGAAAAGTCGGATAATAATTGAAATGTTCAGTAAAATCTATGAGATGTGAGAATTAAGCATATATAAGAATAGAATGTCTACTAAAGCTCTAGGAACATGGAAGGCTATTAAAAACGCCACTCAATAGAAGTTGCATGAGTTCAAAGTCACATATTGTAAAATATATTACTGTCACGTGGTTAGTCACATGACACTATCATATGGCTAGTCGTCTGACACTGTCACATGACACTGTCACGTAACACTGTCACGTAACACTGTCGCATGACGTGATATATCACACAATTTGAGCAATATTTGAACTAATCTACTAGTTGAGGAGTAAATGAAAATCAAACTTTAGCCTCAGTTCCTTAAATTCATCAGTGAGGAAAACACAACATGGAAGGACAACTCACATCAGGTGTAGCCTTATTCTTGTGTAGTATTTTCACAACATTCCCAAATCCAATTGTTGAAATCACCTTAGAGCCTCCGTACCAATTCTAACAGAAGAAAAAAAATGGTAGAATTAGGCTGTGTTCCTCACACATTCAATATCATTTGATGCTTAACTGTTAGAGTATAAAATGCATTTTTAGTACAAAGTCAACAATGAAAAAGGGTGAGAGCAGTGGAAAGAAAAAAGAAGGGAGAGAGAGTGAGACAGGGAAGCAGGGGGAGCGAGAAAAAGAGGGAGCGAGAGAGCAAGAAAAAGAGAGAGCGAGAAAAAGAGTAGATAGAGAAAGAGAGGAGAAAGAGAAAGAGAGGAAGGAGAGAAAGAGAAGGCAAGGGAGAATAAGGGAAAGGGAGACAGCGAGGGAAAGGAAGACATCGAAGGAAAGGAAGACAGCGAGAGAAAGGAAGACAGCGAGGGAAAGGAAGACAGCGAGGAAAAGGAAGACAGCGAGGGAAAAGAAGACAGCGAGGGAAAGGGAGACAGCGAGGGAAAGGGAGACAGCGAGGGAAAGGAAGACAGCGAGGGAAAGGGAGACAGCGAGAGAAAGAAAGACAGCAAGGGAAAGGAAGACAGCGAGGGAAAGGAAGACAGCGAGGGAAAAGAAGACAGCGAGGGAAAGGGAGACAGCGAGGGAAAGGAAGACAGCGAGGGAAAGGGAAACAGCAAGGGAGAGCTAGACAGCGAGGAAAAGGAAGACAGCGAGTGAAAGGAAGACAGCGAGGAAAAGGGAGACAGCGAAAGAAAGACAGCGACGGAGAGCGAGACAGCAAGGGAAAGGGAGAAGGGAAGAAAGATATAGAGCAATCTTATGGTAATTGAAAATATTTGAAAGTGGTGGAAGTGACAAGGTATGACATGACAGGTGACCTTTCAAAAAAGCGATAAGCTTCTTATGTTTAATTTGATGCAGGCGTATGGCAGGGGCAATTATGCTAAAATAACAAGTAATGTAGGTGCCATATCACAGAAAAAGCAAGTAAAAATATCAGGTTTAAAGAATATTCCATGAACACCTTAGTGAGGCTATTTGATCAATTTTTTGTGTGGACAAACAACTACCAAAAACACAAAACTACTACTAGCAAATAATTACCTTTCCAGCAAACAGCTGTTCAAGTTGTGACCAGCGATGAATCCTGGAAAGAGCTGCTGTTGCCATCCACTGGAGTTGGGTGTCCGTCATCTACAAGAGAGGATAACTCATCAACTCATCAATTAATGCTTTTTATCTCCTTTTTTTCAAATAGACCAGAAGTGGATGCCGAGAAATTGTAAGCACGGTAAACAGCCAGTACAAAACCAAAATAAAGTTTGAATGTTTTGTTATCAAACTTTAATAGGATTTAAATCAAGGTTTAAATAAAATTAGTCACAGAACAGAATGCTCTTCAAGATGTGCCAAATATAATTAGCCAGTTGCCAAGCCAACAAGAGCTGGCCGATGCTCAGTATAGTATCACAACACTCACTTCTTGCAGTTCCAAGGTTCAGAGTTCAAAGCGAGGTGCATACCTTAAACTTGTCGATGAGGTAATGGGGGCTAGAAAACTGGGTGTGGGATTGATCATAATGGTAGAGACAGCAGTAATAGAGGGTCGTCAGCAAAGGCTGGTTGGGTAACGTCCCTCTCCGCTTATGGGTCCTCATGATATGATGCTTACCTTGTGCTTCCATCTCTGCATCGGCTCTCTACAGCCAATCATATAACATGGCCAGCAACGACAGACTATAGATAATTTTCCATCGGAGACCTACAGTCTAGCCGTGATGGACCAGCTATCAGAGATGACAATACTTTTGTCATCATACAGGTTTCAACATTAGAAAACAGCAGGCAGTGCTGACGGTGGCGAATGATCTGTGCTGTGCTATGATTGGTTAGTTTCTACAAGATTCTTAGCAATTAATTCTGCTAGGGTGAGGAAATAGACACGACTAGTGAAAGTAAATTTCTGTGCATTGCTTCGATCCATCATTCCCAATGAACTGAACTACATTTGACATGTATGGGCTACATGCCATAATAGAAACATTCATATATGGAATATTACTGGAATATAATAATAATACTATTATAATAATTTTACTGGAATGGCCAAATCTAAGCATAATGCAAATCAACCTGAATGAAAGTAAAATAAAACAACATAAATTGATGGCGCCACATAATTGATTTTATATTCAAACGATTTCGTAAATCCAGTTAGTAAAAATCACCATGACAACGAAAGCATGTGACTTACTAGCCGATACATTGTTTACAGCAAAGCAAAAACCTTGACAATACCTCAATTATTTGCTGCACCTGCAGCAGAGATATCTGGTTGGAGATATGTTGGCAATCAGTGGCTAGTACAGGGTTTAGCTCAAATTGGCTCCTAAAAACAGCAAAAACATATGACATAATTACTCATACATTGCCTTTCACAATGTGTTAGCTACTGATTGACAGATGTCATGCATACAAGTGACACCAACTGTAGTCACTTGTCAGTGAATGCCAGAAATAACTATCTCATCCTTCGCAATGTAATAACTATTGATTAACAGGTTTTGCTCATGCGGTTGACACCAACTGCTGTCACTTGTCAGTGGATGCCACGCATAATTACATTACCCTTTGCAATGTGATAACTACTGATTGACAGTTGTCATGCATACGGTGACAACAACTGTTGTCACTTGTCAGTAGGTGCTACTTTACATGATTTAACCAAACAACTAACTTACATTTGACAACTTTTTAGGCGATTTATTTTTTGATCAACACTGGTAGGTTGAATAGCAAATCTGTATCTAGTCATCGCTGCATCTTCAGATTTACCTACAAACCAAAACACTATCAAATATACAAATGGTCAGCTGTCACTCGTGAAAACCTGCAATGTACTGAATATCAGACATACATGAGTCAAGCGATGTCATCTCTGATTGTACCCTGAAACAAGTATAACTGACAGCCTAAGAGCCTACAGAGCACTGTCTTCTTTAATAATTCTAAAAGAAGATGCAAAGGAAAGACAACTCTTTTATCTCCTAAAGTGGTTAAATATGATTCAATAAACAAAAGGAGTGGTGATGACATAAGGATGTGAATTGCATTATGGGTAATCAGACCTTTATTATCTGATAATGAAGATCAAGGTTTTCTTTGCTTACTTGTCTAGGCTCTGTGTACTTGCTCTGTGTGTTTTAGGAACTACCAAACACATGGCCATATGTGAAGATGACACAAGAATAACAGTTCTAAAAAAATTTCTATCTGAGTAGTAGAAACAGACACAGATTGAAAACTATGTAAATACGATGGCTTTGTTCTAAACGCTGGCATAGAGCTTTGATGCAAAGATCCATTGATTTGCGCTGCCAGAAACGTTACTTTAAAAAGAATGAAGTGACGCTGAACAAAGGTTGATTCTAAAATATGACTAAACGATAATTTTAACCATTTATAAAATTAAAGGTACCAAAGTGGATTGGCTATTTACAAATTAAAATTTGATAGTCAAGATATCAAGTTTAAAATCGTTGTTAATTGTTAGATTACTCCTCATGTCATACGATGGGAGACAATCAAAGGTAAAGTGGCAATGCATGATCTACACAGCCGCAAGGTGAAGTGCTTGTCATGAACAGCAAAACAGACATTTTATTATGTAATGCAGCATCAGCTAGTATATTATACAGTATCAACTAGTGCTGCTCTCTGATCAAGTTATCAACACTTAGTATCAACAGTATATTATACAGTATCAACTAGTGCTGCTCTCTGATCAAGTTATCAACACTTAGTATAAACAGAATATTATACAGCATCAACTAGTGCCGTTCTCTGATCAAGTTGTCAACACTTAGTATAAACAGTATATTATACAGTATCAACTAGTGCTGCTCTCTGATCATGTTATCAACACTTAGTATAAACAGTATATTATACAGCATCAACTAGTGCCGTTCTCTGATCAAGTTATCAACACTTAATAAAAACAGTATATTATACAGTATCAACTAGTGCTGCTCTCTGATCAAGTTATCAACACTTAGTATAAACAGTATATTATACAGTATCAACTAGTGCTGTTCTCTGATCATGTTATCAACACTTAGTATAAACAGTATATTATACAGTATCAACTAGTGCTGTTCTCTGATCATGTTATCAACACTTAGTATAAACAGTATATTATACAGTATCAACTAGTGCTGTTCTCTGATCAAGTTATCAGTACTTAGTATAAACAGTATATTATACAGTATCAACTAGTGCTGCTCTCTGATCAAGTTATCAACACTTAGTATAAACAGTATATTATACAGTATCAACTAGTGCTGCTCTCTGATCAAGTTATCAACACTTAGTATAAACAGTATATTATACAGTATCAACTAGTGCTGCTCTCTGATCAAGTTATCAACACTTAGTATAAACAGTATATTATACAGTATCAACTAGTGCTGCTCTCTGATCATGTTATCAACACTTAGTATAAACAGTATATTATACAGTATCAACTAGTGCTGTTCTCTGATCATGTTATCAACACTTAGTATAAACAGTATATTATACAGTATCAACTAGTGCTGTTCTCTGATCAAGTTATCAACACTTAGTATAAACAGTATATAATACAGTATCAACTAGTGCTGCTCTCTGATCAAGTTATCAACACTTAGTATAAACAGTATATTATACAGTATCAGCTAGTGCTGCTCTCTGATCAAGTTATCAACACTTAGTATAAACAGTATATAATACAGTATCAACTAGTGCTGCTCTCTGATCATGTTATCAACACTTAGTATAAACAGTATATTATACAGTATCAACTAGTGCCGCTCTCTGATCAAGTTATCAACACTTAGTATAAACAGTATATTATACAGTATCGACTAGTGCTGCTCTCTCATCAAGTTATTATCACTTAGTATCAACAGTATAACGGTCACCTAGGATTGTGAAAAGCCTTTCAGATTGCAACATTTACAAACAGAACTGTAAATAGCCTGTTTTCAGCAAAAGAGAACAACTACTAATTTAAAATGCTCACAGCGTGTAATACAGATTACAGAACGTACAAATGCCTATAATTAGAAAAACTTTCTCCATACTATATGGAACTAGAAGGCCCAAGCAGCTCAACCTGTATATTGTAATAATTGACTTTTAACTGAAGACAGCAGAATTTCAGCACGTCCACGTCAAAGACCATTATTCTATCCGATCACTATCTAGATCAATCTTTCAGATGTAGCGCTTTTTCCTCACCTATCATAGAGACAATATCTTCAGCTTCCTCCACCCCATCTGTCTGTTTAAGGTAGCTAACATACTGCTCTGCTCCACCAACCTCCAGCAGAGTGCTTTGAAAGAGGCTCTGGTTAAGTGTCTGCTTGAGGAAGAGGATGACCTTGAGAGAGGAGAGAATAACGCTGTTCAGTCTGAGCAATGGTTTGGCTAGCGATAAGGTGACAGCCAGGAGATATGGTCACCGCTCATTCTTACATAGAATGAGAGTAAAGGACAGACAACTACTAAAAGCCAAGACTGAGCATAAACCAGTGTTAATATTACAACCACAGCAAAGGTTTGTGACGAAATAAAATAAACAGATTATTTCTTATTTTCTGAAGATTTTCAAGTGAAGCTTTGTTTAACATTTCATTGTATATATCTAGAACAAAGCAAAGAGAAATATATATATATATTTTCTACTTTATTTGGAACATACACAATAAATTTTCTTTGCAGTATAGGCATTGTTGTGGCATAAAAAGTGACAAAAATCGATTTAAGTTGGCATTGAAGGATCTCGCTTTAACATAAAATTACTGTAATCATAGACCATAAACCAAGTAAAAGTGGTAAGAAAAAAGGCAAAGTTGTTGATACAAACTAATATTACAACATTTATTGTACAGCCATTAAAATAAAAAGCTAAGTTCAGTTTCATTTTGAAGGGCCAAAGGAATGAGTTTGGCGAGACTTTAGAACCAATTAGGGTGTATACATGTATTTGCGCCTCATAATGTAAAGTCTCTATACCTGAGATACATTGTAAGTCGTTCTCTCCCACATGTGTGACCAGAGAGTAAATGCTAGTTTCATGGCTAACTATGAGATTCGTTATTCCAATCAAATTTGCGAACTTGCACCGACTTGATGCTTTACGTTATGTAATACGATGCAAAAAGCTTCACATAAACTCTGTACATAAACTGGAATTTATGTAAAAAGGTGTTTATGGGGTATCTACTGTATTTACATTCTGTACAGAACATTGAATGAATGTAGATCATAAGGTCATGAACTTACCCATAATAATAATAATAAAATAGTTTTGGAATATTAATTTAATACTCAGGAATGATTCGAGCATGTTAAGCTCTGGCCTTCCTTACCAGTCAGGTAATCCTTCATTTTTTCCGTGCCGTCATTCTATCGTGGTCCACCATCTTTGTAGACAACTTTTACTGTTAGAAACTTCTGCAATTAATTTCCGCGAATGATGCTGTTGTTCGAAATTTTTTACAGCGACGCTGAACACTTTTTTTCCAGAGAATCCCGATATAATATCAAAACAACACCAAAAATACTATGCAATAACATAAAAGGAACAAGACCAATAATCATTTGTCTACAAATATGGCGACATTTCCGCGAATGAGCGCATGCGCAGGCGAATCGATGACGTCAAAAAAATGAAGGAATAAGTATAATAACCGCAGCAGTACTTACAGCATTGATTGTGTTACCATCGTGCTTGGCCAGCGCTGAGCTAAGGAGAGCCTTTTTATCTTTCAAAGATTTGTATGACTCTAGTATATATGGCTGCAAAAGAGATAATAGACACGTACTGTAAGTACAATAGTACGACTGCAAAAGAGATATTAGACATGTACTGTAAGTACGCAGCACACCTACTGTTGCCGCTTGTTAGTGTAAAATGGTGTTTTTATCCTATGAACTCATTTTTCATGATTTACGGAACATTTGGTAGTGAGCTCTTTGATTAGAAGACAAGTAAAACACTTCAAAAACAAAAAAAGAATGTTTTTACTTGTGATTGTATGAAGAGTTGGAACTTAAGATATTTATATGAGCAATTCCTTAAAGATTGAGTATGATGTCTGCTCATATTTGGCTGTGGGAATATTGTTGTACAAACATCGACTCTGTAATCTTGTCTGTACATGTTAATGTTCAGTGGCAGAATACCTCAACAACTAGAGATATGCCAGCAAGTTAGGGACTGCAACTTAAGATGGGATGCCATGCTTGTTACCAACTGTAGCCCATTTATTAGGGAGCTAAACCCCGACCTGTTGTTTTATGTCAGGCTTTCTAGATGACTAGGTCACAGCTGCTCCCTGATCTTATCTGACACAAAAAGAACTCATAGAGTTAACTTAAAGAAACAAGGCTTCAAGAAAGCCAACATGTGCGCAGCAACAGCAATAATTCCATAAATCCCATGGATGTATGTTTGGACCAGACACTAAGGTGTATCCTTTTATACTCCATGGCAGGTCAATCATATACAGGGAACCTATAAACCACCACAGGAACTCACTTTCCCACAAAGCATTCTTTTAATAGTCTCTTCAACTGGCAGGGTGCCAAGGCTATGAGTCTGCAATAGAGGTATTCAATGCTATTAACACATGTAAGTGACAACTATAGAGGTATTCAATGCAACTAACACATGTAAGTAACAACTATAGAGGCATTCAATGCTACTAGCGCATGTAAGTGACAACTATAGAAGTATTTAATGCAACTGACACATTAGGTGATAACTATAGAGGTATTCAATGCATTGAAGTAATTTACATAGAAGTAACCACATAGTTCAGACACTCAACTTACATAGAAGTAACCACATAGTTCAGACACTCAATTTACATAGAAGTAACCACATGGTTAAGACATTCAATTTACATAGAAGTAACCAAATGGTTCAGACATTCAATTGAGTATTCCCCTGAGGTAGGCTAAGGAGTAAATGTTTATCATTCACAAACATAAGAAACTGAATTCTGTTGACAATCTGGAAAGGAGAATGAGAACAGCTACATAACTCACTTCGAGCTGTATTTGGAGTCGCTTGATCTTTGTCTCTAGCTTGGCAACATCTGCTCGAGTCGGTTCCCTCACTGTTTTAGCCACTTCTGAAAGAGGCAAACCCAGCAAGATCAACTTACCTAGCCATCAGTTGACCAGCAGATACAAGAGTGGAAAGATTTCTATCAAGACTTATTTAATAGCATCTGTAACTAGTTCTCTGATGTATATATATAAATAAACTGGTAACGGTGCATCTTAGGTCAGTACAACACGTATACATTTGCATGCGTTGTATGCGCGTTGTACCGACCTAAGATGCACCGTTACCAATAAACTGAATCCATGTACAAATAAAATCGGCAATGCGTGCAACTTGATTATTGGTTTCCGATCTCTGTTCAACAGAATTAGGAGTCAGCAGGTAAAACGCCATAGACATAGCAGTACAATCAGCAGGTTAAACTTCATAGACATAGCGGTACAGTCAGATAAAACTCCATAGAAATAGCAATACAGTTAGCAGATAAAACTCCATAGACACAGCAGTACAATCAGGTGACACTCCATAGAAATAGCAGTACAGTTAACAGATAAAACTCCATAGACACAGCAGTACAATCAGGGGACACTCCATAGACATAGCAGTACAGTCAGCAGATAAAACTCCATAGACACAGCAGTACAATCAGGTGAAACTTCATAGATACAGCAGTAGTCAACAGATAAAACTCCATAGACATAGCAGTACAGTCAGCAGGTAATACTCCATAAACGTAGCAGTACAGTCAGCAGGTAATACTCCATAGACATAGCAGTACAGTCAGCAGGTGATACTCCATAGACATAGCAGTACAGTCAGCATGTAATACTCCATAGACATAGCAGTACAGTCAGCAGGTAAAACTCCATACACATAACAGATTGAGGAACACTATATTCAATACTCTAGATAAAGGATACACTTAAAGTCATAGATTCAGGTGAAGAGAACCTGTTTAGTGATTTACTTGTTTCTTATTCTTTATGCTAAGAAAATTGTGTAGTTGCTAGTTACTAGTCAACTGTGAAGGTTTACCTGACAGAAAATCACTGCTATAATGGGGCGCTGATTGGGTAGCTTGATAAATTGTAAAGTTGAAATAAAGTTTTATGCTAAAACAGCAATGAACTTGTTAGGATGGTATGAAGAGCATGTATATCAGGGGAAAGAAGAGAAAGGATAAAGGAAAAAAAAGATTGAGAGAGAGTTCAGAGAGAAAGGGGGAGAAGAGAAAGAGTGAAAAGAGAGGGCAAACGAAAAGAGAGAAGGCAGAGCGAGTTGAGAACCAAATAGAGAAAAGAGAGAATGAGGAAGAGAGAGTGGGGAAGAGAGAGTGTGGAGAGAGAGTGAGGAAGAGAGAGTAGGGAAGAGAGAGTTGGGGAGAGAGAGTGGGGGAGAGAGAGTGGGGAAGAGAGAGTGGGGGAGAGAAAGTAGAGAAGAGAGAGTGGGGGAGAGTGGGGAAGAGAGAGTGAGGGAGAGATAGTGGGGAAGAGAGAGTAGGGAAGAAAGAGTGAGGAAGAGAGATTGGGGGAGAGAGAGTGGGGAAGAGAGAGTGGGGGAGAGAGAGTGGGGGAGAGAAAGTAGAGAAGAGAGAGTGGGGGAAAGAGAGTGGGGGAGAGAGAGTGAGGAAGAGAGAGTGGGGAAGAGAGAGTAGGGAAGAAAGAGTGAGGAAGAGAGATTGGGGGAGAGAGAGTGGGGAAGAGAGAGTGGGGGAGAGAGAGTGAGGGAGAGATAGTGGGGAAGAGAGAGTAGGGAAGAAAGAGTGAGGAAGAGAGAGTGGGGAAGAGAGAGTGTGGAGAGAGAGTGAGGAAGAGAGAGTAGGGAAGAGAGAGTTGGGGAGAGAGAGTGGGGGAGAGAAAGTAGAGAAGAGAGAGTGGGGGAGAGAGAGTGGGGAAGAGAGAGTGAGGAAGAGAGAGTGGGGAAGAGAGAGTGGGGGAGAGAAAGTAGAGAAGAGAGAGTGGGGGAGAGAGAGTGGGGAAGAGAGAGTGAGAGATAGTGGGGAAGAGAGAGTGGGAAGTGAGAGTTGGGGAGAGGGAGTGGGGAGAGAGAGAGCGAGTGGGGGAGAGAGAATGGGGGAAGAAAGAATGAAGGGGAGAGAGAGAGTGGGGTAGAGAGAGAGTGGAGGGGAGAGAGAGTGGCGGGGAAGCGAGTGGGGGAAGAAAGTGGGGGAAGAAAGAATGGGGGAGAGAGTGGAGGCAGAGTGGGGGGAGAGTGGGGGAGAAAGAGGGGGGAGAAAGAGGGGGGAGAAAGAGGGGAGAGAAATGAGAGAGGGAACACCTCTAACACCACTTATATACACATTGGATCTAATGCCAAATGGAAAACAACACAAACAAGATCACCCTGAAGATACACTGTGGAAAAATAGAAAGAACAGATACCATATCATCATTTCATCACCACATTATAGAGTTGTACTGGCAAGATTAGAGTATGTTGTTAAAAAGAGCTCATTTAAAAAGCACTATTGCTGATGCTGCGCATGGATGACTAGAAACTCAAGTACTCTGATATAGACCAATAGATCAATAATATAAAAAATTACACCTAAACTACAATATTGAGAAATATGAGTAATGATGGTGAAAACATGTCCTTGCAAAAAATAATCATAATGAATTAACATCAGCAAAGAATCACCTTCAAAGACAGAAATGCCCACCTTCAGCAATATCAGGCACTTTCCTCTCGTGTTCAAGGTTTGGCATAAGAGGTTTTGTGATACCTTTAAGGCTTGACCCTCTCCATGCCTCAACAGTAGGCGCAGGATCAGTAGAAACGTGAGAAGGGAAGGCGCGTGCGCTGCCAGCCCTTTGGTATCTGACCGCTGGCGCACTAGTGTGTGAGTTAGCCTGAGGGATAATAGAGCTGTTAGGGACATCGGCGGGCTGTGGTGTTGGCGTCTCAACAATGTCAACTGTAAAATGGAAACTATCATGAGAAGTGTACGTAAGTACTAAGAGTACTAGCAAGCAATATGGTGGTTAGAGTTGACAATTCAAACACAGCATGTTCATCTGAGGCTGCACTCATTATTGGTGTCTCTAGGCTTCAGAAAAACCTCACTGGTTCCGTGAGAATCGGAGATAATATTGTAAAGTTACGGCAGAATATTTCATGATCAACAAGAACATTTAGTAAACGATAGGTTTGATTTGGATAGGCAACCGGTACATCTCTAACAATAAAGGAAACCCAGCAGTACTTCATCCCCCTCCTTAAACATCTGATAGAACTGACCGTTGAAGAGTTATTCATCTCTGCTAGTAAACATCCATAACTACTAACATTCACAGACATTGCAGTGTTTACAACACGAAATAATACTACTTATCATTTTTCCCAACCGTTGATTCAGATAATGTATTTCCAGAAACACAAAAATTTGCCACAAACAGGCATTTATGTTTCCTTTTAGCTATTTCAAAGCAATATCTAAACAGTCGCAGTCCTCAGAGCCTAAGGGTAGCCTGAGGACCTGCACTGTTGGTGCTACTACCACTAGGAGACAAAATATTATCAGGAATTGGCTACTAGCCTACAAAAACACTATTGCTGACTTTGAATACATTTTGTAATAACAAAAAGACCTCTCAAGGTTCTCATCAATAAGGTCACAATAAGGTCACAGGCACTCAACTAGTTGTCTTTTATGAGTGAGTAATTACACAGCTAGCCAGTATTTAATTTCAGTGATTCAGTGTTTAAATTAAAATAAGTTATGATGCAACCATTTGTTATATTGAGCAGCTCAAAAGTTTACTATATTTAAATAAATTGGATGCCAGATAATCTTTACTCTAACAGTAGACAGGTCTGTCCAAATCCATGTTTGAAGGTTTGGAAAAAGGATTGTATCATGCAGGAATCAAACCCATGACATTCAGCTTACCGACCCAACACTCAGACAGTCAGACAAATTTTCCAAATTCTAGAATAAGAATAGCTGTTTACTCTATGTTTATTCTCTGTGCTTTATCTGTTCCGGCACTAGACACTACCAGGCTATTGCACTATTAGTAAGAGTCGTGTCCACCCGTAGACATAGTTGGATGTTAGAAAAACAATTGCGCCACACAGAATTTTAACTCAGGCATTCGGTTTAGCAGCCGACACACCACCATCTGTGCACTCAACCCCCTGCAACGCTTCCGAATAATTGTACACAATGTTATTGCTCTCATTGCTCTCTGTTATCTCTCATGGCGCACTTGACTGCCAGGGCACTAGCACTATAATGTTTGTCACCAGAAGAGCAAACAGTGAGTTTCATTTCCTAAAGTTCTAATATCTCATCTAGATAATTCTTGCATAATACAGACTGCTATAATAGAGACAAGTGCTGACAACTCCTACCTGTGTAAGCGCCTAAGGAGTCTAAATCATCATCTGCAGAGAGAAGCTTCTTCCTGCCATCAGCTGCAAATGCTTTTGCATCCTTGTCCTCCTCATCATCATCGAATAAACCGACAGCCTTAGGAGCTGACTTATTCCAGTACGCTTCGTCATCTTCAGAGCTTCTCTATGAGAAAGTTATGTATAAGAGGCTTGACGTGTATTCAGACCTCACCTATGCCTTCGCTAGAAGATTATCTAGATGGCTTGCATTGCAATTAAAGTTTGAAAATTTTAGTAGCGACTTGATGAGCAAACTATGACTATGGGGATAAAGTTATTAACAAAGTAACTCTCGTAATCCTCCGACGGGCTGGCCTCCCATTTATCGCATCCTGATATACTAAGGGCTAAGAATGCTGGGACATGTGCACAGAGAGGGTAATGAGGTATTGCTAAGACAACTATTATATTCACACATCTTCAAAGGAAAGAGAAATCAAGACCGACTCAAACTGAGATACAAAGATGTAGCGAAGCGTAACATGAAATTAAAGAAACTAGACACAAACAGGTGAGAGGTGAAAAACAGCAATATAGAAGTCAGTAATCAACCATAAACCGTAAGACAGTCACTGAAGAAACAACCAACTGAAAGAGAGAGAAGTAACTCTCAATCAATTTATCAAAATCTAGAATCAAATTAATTCTAATAAAATAATGATTTTAATCATAAAGTAGTACATAATCTCTAGTTTATAACAACAACCATATGCATACAACTTCTTACAGAGATCAGTCCAAACTCATAGTATCTTTGGCCAAACAACATGGTTGCCGGCAGCAGCCTTCATCTAAACCACAAGCAAACAGTTCATTAGCTACTGGTTTACTTACATGATTTGTTGAAATTTTAAATAAATACTACATTTTAAATAAATAATAAATTTTATTTAAATTTTAGATAAATATTAAACTTTTTTAAATTTTAAATAAATATTAAATTTTAAATGAAGATTAAATTTTATTTAAAAGTTATTTTAAATATCAATGAACTTGACATACTTAGCAGAGACTAAAACACCTTAAAACAGATTCTTGAAGCGCTTTGAGTGAATGTGTCAAGAGGTTTTAGGAGTCGTGGTTCCTTTGCTTTAAAATAAAATGAGAATAACTAGATAATACAAGATGATATGATTATTTTAAAAAGACATTACTGCTCTGGTTCAAGCTACACAGAACACAGAAGTCATACAAAAGTAGAGTGTACAGCTTAAATACTAATGTGTAAGCAATCCCTCGAAGGTTGAGTTAGACCTCTGCTTAGATTACTGCAATCAGAGGCTGTGCGTGTTTTAAGTGCATTATTACACAAACAATGTCTCTGTGATCTTGACTGGACACGTCTGAGTCTAGTGGCAGGAGAACCTAGATGACTGGAGACATGCCCAGTTGCTGAGAGCAATTTAAGATTGGATGTAATTCCTGACACCGCCAGTGGCCTTTTTGAAAATTGAGCCCTCAACCTGTTGTTTGCAAGCGAGGTGTTCTAGACCACGAGGCCACTGCTGATTTACACACCGACCAATGATTGACATGCTTATTAATGAGCTCACTTCTAAAACATAATAAAAAAAAATTATATAAATGATTTTAGTCTTAATATGGTTCTATTCTGACTCTATAACCATAGAATATTACTACCCTATTAATCCCATCAATAAACTACAATACCCTAGGACACTTATGTATTCGCGGCATCTAACTTTCGCGTTTTCGCGGCGTCATCCTCTCGCGAAAGTTACATGTGCAAAACTAAACTATCATAACAAACGAGCAAAAAAGCGAAACTAAATAGCTTTGTTCATTGATACTGTAAAATGGAATTTTATAACGACATTTATTTTAACGTTTTCAACGACCACTATAGCATCGTTAAAATATAAACCAACAAAATAGTTTGACTGTCAAAATTTATTATGTTATTATTTTGCAATTAATTATGATTATTTTCCCATTAAGAATGATTTATAATGATAGGAATTTGATGTCAATGCACACGCATTAGTAGCGTCATCGTTTGCTGGGGACATCAATCAATGCAGTGAGCACCGTGTGTTGAAAGAAAATAAGACACACTGACACTCGCAGTACTACACAAGCAGCATGGCTCTGAAAAGGTTTGGATTCACCACTGACACCTCTTCAATAACTTGTCATTTTTTGAGATTTGTTTTGTTTTAAGTGATGTGATGTTACGTGGAAAGAAGTCACAAAATTTTGCTCTAACAGATCTTATCAGTATTTTAACTAATACTGATACTAGCTTATTTAAATCAGTCAATGGCAACTTCATTACCTGCCACTGTTTATAAGCAGTTTTTAATACTCGTGCAACACCGGACATTCTGCTAGTCTTTACTTTAATAAAAAGCGTGTCTGTCTGTCCAAATCCAGGGTTAAAGGTTAGAATAATAGATTGCTTCCGACGAGATTCAAATTCATGACAACCTGGTAGACTGACAATCTAACATCTGCACCAATCAACCAACTTCCGGGTCTCTAAAGTAATTGTGCAAATATCAATGTATGTTCTTTATCGATATTTGTGACAATCTCACACAATACACGAGACTGCAAGGGTATTACTTGCTATAATAATACATGTATGTGAACCTTCAGCAGAAATAGTACTGTATGTGATAAAGTAAACAGTTAGAATCTACACTATCGCTACCCCAGTTGATAATAACTCCTGCCAGATAACGGCTAATGTCAAGGTTGCTTGTCTTTGAAATTTTAATAATTTATGACAGTTTCTACGAGCCACCAACTGATAGAGAAGTGAGACAGGAGCTAGAGAATCACATTTAGCCTTCTGTATAGCAGAGATGCCGTAATGATAGTATAGTCCTCAGTTCACAAGTACGAGTTCACAGAGCTAACTCAAGCTCACAGCTTTGTTCAGAAAGCAGTGTCAGACTGATGTTAAAGCACATAAATTACATAATTTTTTTATTGTATATTTCAATACATCAGTCTTGGCTTTCGAATGAGCTATTGTTTGCCATGGTGAGACAGACATCGGTTGGTGTTTATAGGATTTCCCCAGAGCTCTACCGCGAAAAAGTTTACTGGCATAGTCGCGAAAATTGTGGCGTCACAATTCTCATATTCGTTGTTGTGTGCTCTTACCGCTTATTTATCAACTACGATAATGACGCTAGTGGCAGGTAAAGGTAGGACAACTCCAGAGAACGAATGAAGATGACAAAGGAATTAGTGTCATTAGTTCTCCATGTACATATTATTTCTATGATAAGTACCTCAGACTCCAAGCACCATACTATATTTTCCCAATGATATTATGCACTAGCTCTTTATTTTCAATGTGATGTTGAGGGTGACGACTGAGACTAATTAATTTCAAGCAGTGCGTGATCTCGCAAAAGTGCGATTGACATTTAGTCCTAGGGCCACGCAACCGCAGGTCATAATTTAATCGATGTGATTTCATTACCTTTATTAACGACAGTACATTTACTGAAGCATAGCCAATTAACACAGAACATGTGTTTGCATTGGTCGGCGTTAGCTCGATCGCGGGCATTGTTGATTATCTAGAATCTTAGTTTATTATTAGCGATCTCCAGGTTTAACAGCACCGATTGTCACAGAAAAACACAGCCTCAATGGCAGCGAGAGGGATCGACGACCTAAGGCTAAATGAGAATCAGGACGTCACATTTTGAGTACCTGGACCAAGTGTTTTTTTTTGCAGGACGTACTTTGGACACCCCGTTTTTCATAGTTCTATTATTCTTCGTGTATTGAATACAGGCTCATTCGAAAGCCAAGACTCTGATGTATTGAAATATACATGTATAATAAAAAAATTATGTAATTTATGTGTATTAAAGAGCATAGAGGATATGGAGCCAGGGTAATCCTTACTACTACTATCACTTGTACAGCGACTACCATTGCTGGTGCCATGAAGGTATAAACAAGCTGTTAGTTAGGTGGGCGGTTCCATTCAATCTAGCATTGAGCAAAAACAAAATGCAGCTGTGTCCATGAGATTAACATGGACACTGAGTAAAACAGTGATGAATTCAGTTTGGTGAACCGAATGAGATACAAATTGTAACTTTTACAATAGAGCAGAAGATCTACTAATGTTAGCTGAGCTATTTTTTATGTTCTTATTAAAAAAGAAAACATTTTCTACACAAAATACTTCCTATATAGAAAGAAAAATAAATCATAGATTGCTCATGATAGTCTTACAACTTCCTAAAGAAAGCACATGTAAAACTGTCATAACTAAAACAGTAAACACATAACACCCAATGTCGTGCAAACAACAAATTATGGAGGTTGCACAGTTCTTCGGAAAATAGTGTAAACATTGTTGATTACTCCCCTATTATTATTATTGTGTATAAGTTGTTTATAGCGAGTATACAGCATCTCATTAACTTACATCTGTCAATAAATTCGGTAAACATCAAGCAAGGTCATTAGTCCAAGCAAGCCATTCCAGCCATCCATATCGGCTGGAATATTCATATTCCAGCCGATATGAATATATAAATACATGTATATTCATATCATAAGAAATCCCAACTGAAGTCTTTACAACAGCCCTGAGCTTATGGCAAATCAGCTTTTATAACTAGTGACTCATCCTAGTAACTCACAAGGAAAGAAAAAACTTAAAATCTATGCTGATGGACTACCAGAAGCAAAACATACATAACCTTAAGGGAAATCAGAAAAAAAACAGAGCAGTCCACAGGAAGTGATTAACTGTATTTTTTCACAATTGTTCAAAGTAATAGTATTATGGAGTGCTCAATCTACTACAACCATCAGTCTCCCTATTTCTTATGAGATTGATTTGCAGATTTTTATTCTGGCTGAAATGATCAACACTTTTCTCCAATGTAAAGATTAATGCAAGCATTGCTCAGTATAGGCTGTTAATATGTAAATACACTTTTTTGATAGTATGCAAAACTTTAGACAGAAAAGTTGAGTAAAAATGTAACCATAAGGTTAACACATTCCGATGAAGCTCCTACTTTACACATGCACACACGGACATACACACACAAACACACGCAATGTTATAGAATTTGAAGTCCATAGATTTTTAAAAAAACTTGACATAAAAAAGGCTGATTATATAGGAAATTCTGGGCAGACTGAAAGATTTTCCGATGTCTAAGCTACATTGCTGTCCTGGTTGGTCAGAAAACTTTGCAAGGACTAATGATGAAAACATCAACACAAAATCTACTCAGCCAAACTGTGGTTCCACGTAGTTCTTTTGACAGCATAGCTTATAGGCGTATTTTGGACTAATTGTATATGAAAGTTATTTAGTTATCATGTGAGGTTCATCTAATGTTTGTTGGCTCGAATGTAAACTCATCATCATTTTGGCTAAACTTTTCACTGAAAACTTTCAGTTGATCTCTAAGTTTTAATGGTTGTCTGTGTTTTTATCAATCTCTATTATAGGCCTAAGGTAATTAATCATTTTTATAACATAGTATTGAGATTTGGGGTGCAGCACTGCCAAGAAGGTTGCACATTTATTTTCATGGTTTAGAGCCACCTAAAATTATTAATTACAACAGTATTAGTATTTTTTGCTACTATAGATGGCTGTAATTTCCGTCAAAATCTAGAGTCCAAAGTGTGTATGGTTGAATGTTATTTCAATAATAATTTTAATACATGCTCTAATTTACAATTGCACTAATTATCATATTAAAAAGCTTGCACTTGTGCTTTATCCATCACTAGAAAGCTAATTCAGCCTTTTAAATCTGAATAGTAATGAGTACTGCATCTTTAGGCGAGTTTTGATATAAGGAGTAAAAGGGTGTAACTAGCAGCTTGTGGGAGCAATTACTTTTTATTGGAGAGAAGAATTTGAGTTTTCTAGTATCAAATGCCGACTGGTTCACTTTTAATTAGTTTATGTATCCTACAATGTCGACGTTTTTCGTAAATATTTCATGCCGGCTGTGAAAGGTTAATAGTTTTTATTCCGTAAACTAGTCAAATTTTATATTGCGTTCAGACCAAAAAGTTACTACATCTAAAGTTAATCTTCATTAAACAAAAGACATTAATTATTTATTTATCCAAAAGAGGTAAGAGTATTACATATAAATATATTGATCAGTTAGCATAAAAGCAAACTTACTCTTCCCGAAAACTCCATAATTAAACTTATCGTACTCGCTAAAAATTTGATGAGCGAATCAGAGCGTTCAAGTCATAAATTTATCCAGTAGAAGTTCACAATGTACTTCACCAGAAGCTCTTCGTTTTGTAGTCGAGAGCCCTAAGTTGTTACGCCTCAGTTTTAAGAACGCAGTGACATCTAATATGTCGGAGTGTATAGTTCCCGCTCGCAATTGAAGAGTACATTGTTGTATAGCAATGGACGTCAACAAATATGCGACCGTATCGCTAAAACACATAAATATATTTGTTCCTCACTGCGTCGAAAATTAATAAACATACACTCAAAAGCTGAGACGTTTTACTTCCTAAACGTTTGCGTTACTGTGAACAGTAAATCGTGTTTTCTAGTTATGCAAATAGCTTTGTAGTCCAAACCATAGGAGAGTTTACGCATATAATCAATTCAAAATCATGATATTCAATATTATTTCATGATATTTGTTTCCAACATAGTTTTCATTGGTGTTTATTTTCTACTGACCTAGGAATTGTTTTATGAAGTGAGGTCATTTAGCAAATAAGTTTGATTTGGACACCTAATTTAGACAAATTTCTACAAAAAGCCTGTGAACTCTCTAACAGCTTCAACACCTGAATTTGACATTTTTATTGTTTTAATAGCTATACCAGTATAACAGTTTGTGTATGTCACTTTGAGATTTTGGGATGGTTTAAGATGCAAATAGAAAAGCAGGTATTTTTTCTGCAGCAAATAGACCTGGCTTTTGGTTTGTGTAGATACTCGTATATTCATAACTGGGCGAGACAGCAGTTAGGCATGATTAGGCGTGTGCTATATGAAGCTCCTGAAAAGGCCAAACTCTTAGCATATACTAGTCTTTGCAGGCCACATATTGAGTATGCCCCCACTGTGTGGGACCCTTCTACTAAGCTACTCCAACATGAACTTGAAATGGTGCAAAACAACGCACTATGTTTTATATGTAAACTGAAAGGAAGAGATAGCATCACCAAAGCTTTAGATACTTTAAATATGCAAACACTATGTGAAAGACGGAAGGTCAGTAGACAAAATCTGCTAATGCGACTCCTCTCCTCTGACCAGAATCACAACTCATTAATTACCACCTATGATGAATTAATGCAGGACCGAGTTAGTACGACTGTCACACGAGCTGCTGGAAGAGGCGATCCTCCTACTATATATGCAAGAACGTCTGTTTATCACAACAACTTTTTACCAAAGACTGTTCATGAATTTAAAAGCTGTACATCACATCAACAATAAACAATTAATTGCTAATATGGCAATAAATTACAATATTATCTAGTGTTAACAACTGCTCAACATATGAGGCGTGGCGCTTGCCGCAACCGGCTCTAGTACGTTCTATGAAGAAGATGTAAGATGTTCATTGAAATTTTATTAATTTTGTTTAACGGAAGTTAGAGGGCTTTTAGTGGCTCTGAATTATGACAAACATAGGTTCATGTAACAATTAATTGTATAGCTAAAAACAAATCTTCATGAGTACAATGTAAAATATACAAATAGTGTCGTATTGGTAGCTGTGTTATGTGTGGTTGTGGAGAACTTATGTTATACATAACTAATCTGAATTTACACACAACATCAATGTTGAATTTGCTTTGTCATATTATTCTATTTTGACTATGTTTAGTTTGTGCGCTTTTGCTTAGCTTGTTGGAACTAATTTAATTATTACTGGTTCAGGAATAGTGAAGGTGTTAAGCTGTTGTAAGCAATACTGATATTTACCAGTACAAGTTAGTTCTTTATTCTATAAGTTCAACAATTAAAATACACAAATAACAAAATTCTAAAACAATAATATTAATGACAAAACAATTAGAATAGCTAATGAAAATTACATCCTTACTCGAATGGTCATCCGTGTTTGTTTGGGTCGGTCCATGCGGCTGCGAGTTTTGATAGTCAGATGAGAGTCATGGCAGTCCTTATATGGTTCAGTAGTTGAGATAATGGTCTAGAAGAGGCTCGGCTGATGAAGGAGAATGAGGCTCCATGGGGAGGGAGGAAGACTCCCCAGCAGGCAGATGGGAAAGTGTCCAACGAGGCTATCGGGAAGAGAGAAAACCAGAGCTCAGACTAGAGCCGCTGAGTCATTGGAGCTGTTTTCTTTTATAGATGTCTGGCATGTGGGATGGCTAGCCCGTGGGTGTAGGTTTAGTATTAAGGTTCATTGCTTCATGTCAGGCATGTGAAGATATATTGTTTGCATAAGTCTTCTGCTGGTGCACGCGATGTTGACATGTAGGGTGGAGCTCGTGACCTACTCCTGGTATCTAAGTCATGTTTGACTTGAGTGGCAGATCTGTATGTGACTCATTTGACTCGGTCTCTAATGTTTCTCTGGTGGCTTTTTGAAGATGGTGGTTGGTAGGTTTAATTGCTTCGACTTCCCTTTGGCATATTCTCCATCTGGTGTTGAGACAATTTCTATGATTGATTTCTTCCATTCTGAAGTTCATAATTTTCTTTTGACGTTTCCAATTATCGAATTATTTGATTTCTTTTAGGCGTCTTGCTGCTTGTAGGTATTATATGCTTATATTGTGATCTGGCTACATTCCTTGTTGATATCTGGTCTTCGCAGTATCTCCATACAACAGCTGCGTATGTCCGTATATACATCGAATAATAAAGCACACGGGTGCAAGAAAATATTTTCTTATGAAGTGTTGATGAACATATAGGTGATGGTGATGGCTAAAGCTTTAAAGTTTAAACCAAAAAGGAAAGTTGTTCTTAGTAGGAGCTATTGACTAACCAAAGACTAGATTATTTGTATAACTGCTAAGTTATGCTCAAATGTAGGATCAATTCCATATGTTTATTTATTAGCATAGTTTGGGCCTGAATATTTATCATTTACTTCGACAGTAATTTACATCTATCGTGCATTTTATTTATTACTCTATTTTTTTAATTGTTTAAGGAATATTTTGTGCATGTCCATACTGACGGACTGGTGTGTATGTCTGACATCTCATTTATATTTATCTAATATATCTAAATAATTTTATCAGGTAATGAAATTTGAAAAACTTTTTTTGTAAATTGATGTTCCAAAGATCGAAGTAAAAATAATTACATCTGCAACAATAACCACCTGTTAGAAGGCAGTTGAATTATCTTAACTATCCAATACTAACAGCAATGCCACAGCGTTATATTTGTTCTTCGTTAGAATTATGTTACCTTGTTAAAGAATTGAAATTTCAGTGATCGGTTGAACTGATTGGTTGAACAATCACTTATTCATTTTAGTTGAAGATGAGTCGAAGTAGCTCTCCCCCATCTCCCAACACTAGATATTCAGTGCTACCTCCCGTAGCCAAGAGTGATGTTGACAGAGTGTTTTTAAGAGAGCTGCAGCAATACATGGACAATGAAATGGCACAGATAGACTCCACTGACCATAAACAGCGATACATAATACACAGCGCTGCCTTTAGCAGGGTAATTATACCTTTTCCAGTTTACTTTTTTTTTTAAAATCGCATACCTGGCTACCATGCTAATGGTGCCTAGTTGAATGAGATTCGACAAGGAAGGATGTATTTGTTACTAGTGACTAGAGAATCTTATAGGAGTCATTCCAGTTTTTTGCCTACTTCCTACCTAGACCTATAATTTCCAATTATTTATTGCTATTCTGTTGCACTGTAATTTGCTGAATTGTCTTAGGAACTCAGGTTCAAATGCTAAAGCTACCCTTCCTTTTGTAAGGTTTGAACTCCTATATCAGTTAGCAATGTGCTTAAGTTATGAATGAAAAAGTTAGGATAATATTTTTAAAGTTTAATTATCAATGGCTGCTACATCTCTATGACAACAGTAGTTTTTTTACTTCCTGAGTTAATGCAGACATGCTCTTTCTCATTTGATGAATCACATTGAACACTGCTTATGTTTCTGTTCACATGAAGCATCACATGACCATTTTTATCACATGACCAATTTCATCTCGTGACCATTTTATCGCATGACCATTTTTATCGCATGGCCATTTTTATCACATGACCAATTTATCGCATGACCATTTTAACACATGGCTATTTTTAGCACATGACTCATTTTAGCATGTGACCATTTTTATCATATAACCATTTTATGACATGACTACCTATTGTCCAATATACATGTATGTCAGTAGTGGTATAGATTGAACTTTAATCTTCATTTAAAAAAGAATGATTCCATCTCAGTAGGATTGAACCGCTAACCTTGCCTCTATGTCCATAGTTAGTACAGCTACTTCTAGTTGGAATGCTGGTATGCTTTAGCTGATAGACCATGTGCATGCGTACAAACCCCTGTTGACTCGGGTGAAGAAGGAATATGAAGATGTTGTCAATGCAATTGAGAGAGGGAAATCTGAGGCTAATTATCTTAATGATAAGATTCAATCTATAGCCCAAGAACCCAGCACTCTGAGAAACTATAGGAGACGTCATGATGAGCTAGCTAAAAGGTAGTATTTGTATTGGTCTTTTTTTTACTCAATAATTTTTTATGGAAGAAAATATTCTATCATTCTGTGTTAACTTTATGAAAATGAAACATTTCTGTGGTTTTTATTACTGCAGATGTCAACGCTACTGATAAAAATTATGTGATAATATCATTAAAATATACTATTTTTTTCTCAGATAATAAACATGCATACAATCACAAACTGAGAAGACTTACTCGTAAAAGTTTAAATTGAAGTGAAAAATAAAATTTTAATATGTAGCTATGCAAATAGCTACATAAAAATTCAAAGCGTAAAATAATTTACATTTCTCATCGGTCCAAAATCAAAGGTACTCTATGCTGTTAACTGTTTGCTTTTATCACTACTGTTTAATCTTTTCCACTTTCTACTATTTTTGGAACAGCTCTATAAATCTCAAAGTTTGTCGGTGTCTGTCTGTCCAGTTATAGCGCTTAGTATCAAGCAATGAAAAATCCGTATCGCCAAAGATTTGATCTCGGGACCTCCCGTTCACCAAGTAATAATCTAACCCAAAAGCTATGCGAGAAGCAGTGAAGTCATAGGGCGATATGTGTTGTTATGTCAGTTAAAATAGGCAATAGCTCTCTGTGTTACACAATGTCATTAAAGTTTGCTCTCACAGCTCTTATTAGTAAGTTTAGCATTATGAATAGTAGCTTACTTAAATTAGCCATTGGCAGTGCACCAGGCTAATGGCAAGTGGCAGGTAATTTAGTTGCCTGCCACTTGCTATTTTTGTTTATAAGCTGTTTTTTAATACCCGTGCAACACTGGACATTCGGCTAGTTGTCCATAAATAGATGCAACTAAGATGTTAAAAATGGCTTGGATTCAAAAAATAAAATGTTCTTCTGCAGGCATCTGAGAACTCAAGCTAGAAATCTCTCTACGACTTTTCATATTTTTATAGTTGTTAACGATTTAGAGTCTGACCGTTGCAGAATAGAGGTGATACGAGCAGACAACGACAAGCTGAAGAAGGAGCTGAGAGAACTGAAGGCAGCCAAGAAGCTTTCAATCGCCACAGAACAGCAAGCTGCGCCTGTCGAGAAACGCAAGCCTAAGACTGACTCCAGGAAGATTCCTGGTAGGCATCGCTGTTTTATTGTCACGAGTCGTTTGTATTTGAAGGATTCAAAGCTGATAAATAATGATTTCCATAAATTCATCTAGTTTTTTGTGTCAGCCAATCAGAAAATCCTTAAATCAGAAACTAGGGATATTCATATCTCTGTATGGTTATTATGAGAAGGCACCTGCTAAGATATTATGTATTTCCTCTGAATCCCAGACCCTATAGGCCTATGCTATGAAATACTTTTGAATTCTAACCAGACAGCAGCGTATAAAATTTTTAAAAATAAATCAAGAGTCTTGGAGGTTTTTCCGCGTGTTACCACATGACACTTCTAAATTCATCATGATACCTTTCATTTGTTAGGCCTAGAGTGAACTACCTTCATGCTTGTCAATTATTATACAATAAGGCACAAAACACTTTGATGTTGGATTATTCTGTGAATAGAAGCGCCTGGTAATAATTGTCAAATACACTTTTTGCTATTCAAAGCATAACTTTATACTATTAGAAAGAGTGATGCTAGTGCTAGCAGGGGAATGAGTCTCTTGTCACACCTGCTACTTATTATACAGTAATATACATTGAAGGAAAGTACCTTGCGCAACCTGCCATCTTTTAACCTCTTTGAGTTGCTTGACACATTTTATTTTGTCAATGGAAGTTCCTGAGATTACCTGTCACACAACTAGTAGCCTTCAGTTGTTGGTGTCAGACCTGGTGTCAACTGTTACAAGTGTCAACAGGTATCACTCTTTTATTTATGTGGATTACTACTTAACGATGAACTTACCCAAAGCTTCAGTGAATTTTATCAGAAAATATTTCTCTATCATTTGCTATTGTTTGGGATATTTTAGGCTGTCTGATTGCTCTTGGTCTCAGTTAAAACACTCAGATCAAGCGAAAGCACGATTATGACATCTATAGTTGCAAAGAGACCAACAGAATAGAGGCGTGTAACTTGAGCTCAGTAGCCGATATCAAATAGTGACGTAATTTCGCACGTATTTTTTTAGTGTTTAATTCGCCATGAAGTTGTGACGATTTTATTCTTACAATATCCTGGCGGTCAAATCACCTCAAGCATCAAAAACAATCTTAAATGATAGAAAAATATCAAAACCTTTTGATAAAATCTACTAAAATCTTATGTATTCTCATCTTTAACAGCGGTTTCCTTTTTTCTATTCCTTACTAATCTCTGTGCTGAATGATTCTCTAGTGAAGAAGAAATCTATTAAATCCAAGTTTGTCGCAGGTAGTATTACTACTCTATACTCCCATGAGTTACACTACCTACTCTTTTACTCATTTAGACTAACTGCTCAGCTTCTGTCATAGGCCAGCTCTCTGTTATCATTTGTTGTCACTGCCATAACAATGCTATGCAAGCAAACACCTGCTATCGGATGCCACTTTCAGTGTGACAATGAACACCAGGTTACAACAGTTACTTTTAAATTCTTTTTAATCACCTCTTTATATTCCCCACCCCCCTGTTATAACAAATAGCCAGTCATATACTTTACTAGCATTTATATTCTATCTGCTTTCCTGGTTACTTTATTGACTTAGTGTAGAGTGTGATAGTTTATTGTGAAGTTTTAGGAAATATTGCTTCAAAATTATTTGCCGTCGCTATGTTGTTTTTGTAGTTTAAAATAAACTATAGGGCATTGAAAAATTTAATCAAGTTGATAATGGAACTATTCTAACATTAGTATAGAAACAAATTTTAACGCAATATCAAAATATATTAAATTTTTGTAATTTATAATTTATTATATACTCTAAAGTTTGAATGTTTTAGTAGCAAATTGAGTGAATAAACTATGACATTAAAGTTATAATATCAAAATATATTATATTTTTATATTGTTTCTGAAAATTAAAACAAATGATATTATTTTCAAGTTTCTCTGATTGTAATTTGGCCCAATTCACTGTGAAAAATTCCACACAGGATGGTTTTTCCCATCATATTTTCATCAAATGACAATACGTATACATCGATGAGATTTTGTAGATGTGTTTGTTATAGATCTATGTTTTTCATTGCTTCATTGGCTTATGTAGCTCTATGTGTTATGCTCAGTTTTACCATTTAGTTTTTTCTATTGTGTAACACTGGTTGTCAATCACCTGACCCCAATTGTCATTCATAATAGTGCCTGGTCATTTGGCGCTGGCTTTCAGTTGTTCACACTAACTAGTAGACACATGTAACTACCTGTTAGTTGTTTGCAATAGCAGTTAGGCATGTGACACCACTGCCTGTCAGTTGTTTGCAATAGCTGTTAGGCATGTGACACTGCCTGTCAGTTGTTTGCAATGGCTGGTAGACACATGTAACTAACTACCTGTCAGTTATTTACGATAGCTGTTAGGCATGTGACACTGCCTGTCAGTTGTTTACGATAGCTGTTAGGCATGTGACACTGCCTGTCAGTTGTTGGCAATGGCTGGTAGACACATGTAACTAACTACCTGTCAGTTATTTACGATAGCTGTTAGGCATGTGACACTGCCTGTCAGTTGTTTGCAATAGCTGTTAGGCGTGTGACACTGCCTGTCAGTTGTTGGCAATAGCTGTTAGGCATGTGACACTGCCTGTCAGTTGTTTGCAATGGCTGGTAGACACATGTAACTAACTACCTGTCAGTTATTTACGATAGCTGTTAGGCATGTGACACTGCCTGTCAGTTGTTTGCAATAACTGGTAAACACATGAAACAACCTGTCAGTTGTTTACAATAGCTGTTAGGCATGTGACACTGCCTGTCAGTTGTTTATAATAGCTGTTAGGCATGTGACACTGCCTGTCAGTTGTTTATAATAGCTGTTAGGCATGTGACACTGCCTGTCAGTTGTTTATAATAGCTGTTAGGCATGTGACACTGCCTGTCAGCTATCAGTAAAAGCTATTCATTTAGTGCTGTTTTCTATCCAAATCGTATTTTGAGTCAATTGTGGCTTCGTATTAGTTGAGCCAACTGTTAGACCATTTATGATCCTGTTTCAGGATTGACACTGGAAGAGAGTACTCACATACCAACTCTCCAGAGAGAGCTAAACAAGGTTGAAAATAACATTAAAGAATTATCCCTTAGCAAAAAATCTAAGTTTTCAGATAAGCAGCACAAGGAAGATCTCAAGGTAAGGCTATGGACAAGTGTCACACACTATGACACACAGTAAACTGACAGTCCCTGACTCTCAGATCAGTTGTAATGCACTGGTGACAGATGTATGACATGTGGCGGCAGGTGTATGACATGTGGTGACAGAATAGTCGGACTAATAGCGTTTAAGGCTTTGAGGTTTCTCCATTAAAAGAGGTACATTTTCCAAGCAGTTTTTGGTCTATCACTGACCCTATTGTTGTAGCGGATCACTCAGTGCACTGCACGCAGGTAAATGACACGCAGGTAAATGAAACTATATGAAACCAATGAATATTAGGCAAGGATCGTTGTGTTTTAAGAATGAAATAAGTTTATCCTTTAAAACCATTTGTATCCTGATAACAAATTTATCCTGATAACAAGTTTATCCTGATTAAAACTTGCAGCTTTCAAAATCTCTTCTAAATCACAATTACTATTTTAAAGATTACGAAGTTGGTATTAATAGAAATTCTGTTTTTACTGTCAAAATAGGAGAGATTTGAGAAAGTTATTAAGCCAGGTGATGATCTAAATAAATTTAATAAATAATCATTAAATGTATAATTCTAATAATAATAATATAATTATAATAATATAATTATAATCATTAAATAAATTCAAGCTTGTAATATTTGGTAGTTGCCTTTTCAACAAAGAAAGAACAACTCTGATGACACCGCTCATTGTCCGTGTAAATAATTAGCTCTGCCTGTTTCGCTATCAGTTTTTTCGAAAATGAAATTGCAACCTGACTCAATAACCTACTACTTCTTGCAGGAAAAGCTGACTCGTAAAGTCGGCGAAAGGGATTTGCTGCAGCAAAGGAACTCTTGGCTGATTGCCAAACAGAAAAGGCTCAAGGTTTGTACAAGCACCTGCAGGCTGTATGAGCACCTGCTATACAATGTCTTTTGTAGATGCCATCAGTTGTTCAATTTTAAAGCTGTTTAATCTTAACGAGATTTGGTTATTTTGACCTTATAAATTAACAAAATAATTAAGTAAAAAAGGTAGAAACAACTGCGGGGAGTTGTTCACTCTACATAAATATTTCTAATTGCTCAAATGAGCGTCAGTTTAGAAAGCCTAATCATTAATATAAGAAGCACCAGTTTTAGTATCTACATTAGCAATGAGTTTATATGTTCTCATGACACTCTTATGCAGGTGGCTCACGATGCTGCCATGTCATATATGAACAGCAAGGAGCCGCAGTACAAGACTATTGCTGATGTCATAATTATGGTTCTGTCCAAAAGCAAGACAGTTCCTGGTGAGTGCTTAGGTAGCTGGTGATTACTTGCAATACTTTGGATTGTGTGTTTAGGTTTGATTAACATAGATGGATGCAGAGACATGCTGAATTTTACCACACTGGATTTTAAGATTTGTCTCCCCTGCAATGTGTGAACAAGAAGTTGTTTGGCTACTTCCATGAAGTAACCATGATTTCTCACTTCGCAGTAATATGTTCATTTCTTGTCTTTGTTCCTACTTGTAAACATGTTACTGAGTAGTCTTTCTGTGTTCTGCACAAGGTTTACGATTGTTTCATCAGAGTGAAAACCTTATCTTACTGACCAGACCACAGCCAAACATTATAGAACATCGCCGCGATAAACGGTTTTTACTGGGAACATTTTTGCTTTGGTTTTTAAAACACTCATACTTGGTGCATGGATGTAGTGGGTTTTCTCTGCTTGGTTTTGCTTTATCTCATTCCGATTAATTTCACTGCCTTGCTCAATATTTAGTATTTTGTTCCACTTAAATCTTTGTCACTAATAATTTGAATTAATAATCCTGTAACTCCATGACAAAGTAAAGAGGTTGATTGGATTTGACTCTCTACTTTTTTGGTGATTATGGTAACATCATCCTGCATTCATTTCATAACATTATTTCAATGCAAAGGATTAAACCATAACACACTTAGTGTTGTTGTTGTGCTTTAAGTTAAATGAGATTATCATGAACACTTGTACATGTACATACTGTGCAGCTGTCTTAGTTGCCTAGAAAGTCTGCAAACAACAGGCTGGTATTCAATTTTCAGAAGAGCCACCGACGGTAACAGGAATAGTATCCAACCTTAAATTGCTCTCTGCTGCTGGGCATGTCTCCAGTTTTTGAAGTTTTTCGCTGCTAGGCTCAGGCATGTCCGATCAAGATCACCAAATGTTCTTTTCAAAAACACACACAGCCTCTGCTTGCAGTAAGCCAAGCAGAGGTCATACTAAATCTTCAAGGGGTTGCTGACATGCATACCGGCAGTCTGACTATATCTTTAATTACATGGTCTATGGTTTGGTTATTGTAAAGAGGACGGGTGAAGTATTAATTTTGTGTGAAGGTAGTTTGCACAGTTGTGAGATGATAGATTTTGATTATCAAAGCACTAAAATTTGAACCACTTTCGTAAGATCCTCAGAATGCGTGTCTACTTTTACAGTGGAAAACCAGACATTTATAATAGGTGGAGATAAGCACTTGACCTCCAGCCACATCGAAGATGATGACCCGAGCAAGGAGAAAGAGGCTGAGATGATACTGGAGTACATCGAGAGGTTCAATGAACTCTTTGAAGACGGCAAATATGAAGAGGCTGCAATTCACGCTTCGAATAGTCCAAAGGGAATTTTAAGGACGATGGAGACGATGTCAAGGTTCAAATGTAAGTCATCGGCCAACCGTCGGGTAAAAGGGTTGCAATTCGAGACCTGAGGGTGTAGAAAGCATTATCTTTTCAAACTGTGCAACATATGGGAAGTTGTCTACTCCTAAGTAGGATATATAAGTAATACAATTTAAAACTCGATTGTTTATGATAGCCACATGACGCCAATAAAATCAGCACCGAACTCAGCATGCTGATGTTTGTCCCAGGAGCTTTTTTGTCTTGCTTATCTTAATGGCCAATTATATTAACAGCGGGTCTATTTCTTGCATTTTTACACTTGCCAGTCATGATAAAAAGGCAGAAATAATATAATTGATGTTGTTCAAAGTTGCGGCAACTCAAACTCACTCCAGTTGCGGTACTATTGGCTAATATTTCTCCAGTTAGAGTATTCATGGCTGATAACACTCTCGTTAGATTACTATTGAAATTGGTATGAATAAGAGTAGGGAAAGTGCTGAAAGGATTAATTGTGCTGCCACAGTGCATCATCAGGTGAGACAGTAGTGTGGGCGTGGCTAGTTGATAAAGAAACCTGAATGGTGAATCTGCACAAAGTTGTAGTAGATTTTATTAGAAAGTATGAGTATTATTCTATCATTTGTAATTGTTGTTGATGTTTGAGGTGGTCTGACTGCCAGGATGTTTCAAGATTAAAATCAATAAATTTTGATTGCGGTTAAAATGCTCAGATCGGAAGTGTGACAATATCTATAGTCTCAAAGAGACCAACAGAATAGAGACACGTAACACTGCAACTTGAGCACAATAGTCTATATCTGCTACAGCAACGATCACAATTAATAATGTCATTTTACACGTATTTTTCTTCTGAGCGTTGTAACCGCGGTAGTTTTTTTGTCTTTAAAAATAAATAGGCTCAAGTGTAAGAAGAGGTGTGTCACGAGCTGCGTGTAAACAAGCATAAGTTTACCATGGCAAGCTTCCTAGAGTGATGTCATACTTGGCCCTCACTAAACGTCAGAAACTGTACTTGTGATCTTTTGTAACTATTTATGACACAGCACTGGCAGCCATTAGTCTGAATATAGCTTTAGCCATTATTCTAACTATTCCAGTTATTTCACTTTTTGTAGGTGTAAATGCTAACAGAGAAGGCCGCTCTCCCTGGCTAGCTTTTTGCGATGCTATAATGTCTTCTGTCTTGGCTCTCGGAGTGAAGCCAAGTGACACTATGTCTCTCGAGTGTGTCAGCTGCGCTCTCAGCGAAAATAGACTTGACCTACTTTCTCATTGGATAGCTCAAGACAGGTGAGAAACATCTCTAAGTCCGTCTCGACTTTGCTCAATGAATAATAAATTTTGGGTTCAGTTTTAGAAAAGTTGATTGTGCACCTAATTTTCTTACATTTTTAAATTCTATTATAAATTTTACATTTTTAAAATGTAAAGTCAGGAGCATTAAAAGAGCTACTTGCATTTATCTAAAGAATGTATAAATTGCTTGAAGATGTCATTGGTGCAACAATTGACCTTTTCATACAAGGACAACATCAATAAGTCAAGTTTTCATGTCAATATGTATATAGATTAGTTGGGGCAGCAAGCGTTTCTTCAGGTTGATAACAAGACTAGTCTGCTTTTAATAGATAAAGAGATAAAATTTACAATGATTACATGGAAGAGTGTATACAAAAAAGGTTACCGTTGTTTTGTTGCAATGTTTTGATGAACCGGTAATAAGAAAGACTATATCGCTCAATCCTCCTTCTGGCGTAGCACGGAAGTGATAGTAGCACGCAAAGTGATGCCATTAATCAAACTGTTAAATTCACTCTTTAAGTCATTTTATGAAACGATCATTCAACGAAATGCCAAAAGTTACTAATTGCCAACACAATTCGGTCTGTTGCTTTTCTAGGTTAGCATGTGACCTTGATAAGGTATAGCAAGAGTTTGGCTTTACAAGATTAATAGAGTGGGATGAAAATGAAACTGTTGAAATGCTTTTTGAATTCTCACTCGTGCTGCATTTTATCAATGGTTTTAAAATGTTGATTTTCAAATTATATTAATTGATCACAGCTATTATACCAAATTAAAAACCAGCAATGCTTTGAAAATACAATATTTTAAAACTAATAAAGGTCAAAGTTCACTGCAGCTAAATTATTCTATAAATACTTATTTAACTTTCATGACTTGGCTCCAAATGTTATAAAAGTAAAGCTGGTGGAGTACTTGTGGGAGGGGGGGTGACTTGGGTACTACCGGTGCTCACTCATCTGTATGATGCCAAAACTGTGTCTGTTTTTCTGCAAACTGTCAGCAGGGCTGTCCTGTTGCTATCTTCAAACTATCAGACAGTCCCTTTTGCTTTATGTTTGTATTTTCTATGTTTCACCCATAAATCACTAACATCTCACTTACAGGCACCTTCTCTTTATTGTTATGTTAGGTTGCCAGTGTACCTTTTATATAATTTCTAGTTGTACTAGTTACTAGTTGTACTAGCTGCTAGTTGTACTAGTTACTAGTTGTACTAGTTACTAGCTGTACTAGTTACTAGTTGTACTAGTGACTAGTTGTACTAGCTACTAGTTGTACTAGTTTAGTTACTAGTTGTACTAGCTGCCAGTTGTACTAGTTACTAGTTGTACTAGCTACTAGCTGTACTAGTTGTACTAGCTACTAGTTGTACTAGCTACTAGTTGTACTAGCTGCTAGTTGTACTAGTTACTAGTTGTACTAGCTGCTAGCTGTACTAGTTACTAGTTGTACTAGTTACTAGTTGTACTAGCTACTAGTTGTACTAGTTTAGTTACTAGTTGTACTAGCTGCCAGTTGTACTAGTTACTAGTTGTACTAGTTACTAGCTGTACTAGTTACTAGTTGTACTAGCTACTAGTTGTACTAGTTACTAGTTGTACTAGCTACTAGTTGTACTAGCTGCTAGTTGTACTAGCCAGTCATGGACGCTACTGATTATTCAGGTTGACTGTGACAGAGAAATTGGGAGACATGATCTCTGACCATTGTAAGGGGAGAAACAGGACATACCTCGACATGGCAGAGACCATATACCGTCACTGTCTCGCTCACAACAAGGTTGTCAATGTTATGGTGCGTCAAGGAATGTACCGGAGGGCCATAGACTACGCCACGGAGAAGGGATTTACTGCGGCTGACTACATGCAACTCTTGACTACCCATCCCAGCTATCAGTTAGGTTACGCTATTTCAGAGATGAAGGATGAGTCAGGCATGAGGCTTATTCCCGCTGGCACTGTCACAAGGTTGGGGTGTATGCGATACCTTATGGTAATGCGTGTAGCTTTTTAGTTTCTCGCTATATGCCTCAGCTAGGGGCATCGGTAAGCAAAATTATAGTAAGGTCTTTAACCAGTGAAAATCAAATGTGCATTTCCAAGGCTATCTCTACACTTGCTTACGTGGTGGAGGATATAAGAACCACATCTATATGGTTGTAATGGTACTTTTTTCAAGCTGTGTTAAGTCTCAATGCGCTATTAGGCTACCTTCAGAGACCCCTTCTACCCACCCTCATTACCATAAGAGTTTGCCATAAGACTATTTAATGATTATTTAGTTTTTTGTTACAACTGTTAAACACAGCTTAACCTTAAACTCAAACAAAGATATAGAAGCGTGACCTTTGGCCGACCATCAAGTCATAATGCTTAACAAGGAGGTTTATTGCTGACATGACCAACTTTTATAATAAACTAGCGGATTGTCCGGCCTTGCGCGAATATTAAAAATCAGCTTATAAACAGTTGCAGGTAATGTAGTTGCTTGCCATCAGTCTGGCACATTGCCAATGGCTAATTTGAGTAAGCTAGTATTGCTAAACTTACTAATAAGAGCCGTGAGAGCAAGCATAAAGTTATGTTGCACATGTGCTCCGGTATTCACAAGAGCGGTATGCATATTTTTACCCACATAGCGATATATATGGCCCAATAAATCTGTTGATCTTGTGTAGCTCATTGGTTTAGCATATTGTCTCGTGAATGAGAGGTTCCGAGATCGACTTTTGTGCAATATGGATTTTTCATTCTAAGATTTTAATAGCTGGACAAACCAAATCACAGACAAACAAACTTTGAGATTTCTATATATAGATTAGATCTTATTTTTCTTGTTTCCTCGTCGTAAATTCAGCTTCTTGTCTCGTACCCAAGAGTACTAGTCTTCTAAGCTTTTTACAAGCCATTGATGAGTGGACAACTCCTAATCAGTTAAGATGAAGTTTTATTGTTATATTGTAAACAGCAAATAATGTAATTTTCTTTTTGGGAGTTGTCTATCCTTGACTAGCTGACAAGTTTTCTGTGACATTTATAAAACAGGTTGGATGTTCCTGTGAGGCAGTGAAATAAATATTCTCGTCATGGGGTTTCTTTGACTTTGTGGGTTATCAAAGTTCTTCCCGTTGAAAAAATAGTTCTTTTGACTTTTTAACTTTTTACAGAGGACTCATATCCGCTGACTCCCACGATATCGCCATGCAGATTCTACAAAAGCTTTTCCTGAAGGGTCCTGAAGAAACAGGAAGTGAGAATAACGGTTTAAAGATGGCTGTCTACAATGACCATGTGACGAGCATTAGCCAATGGCATGATATTGTCGGAGTCGCACAACAGTATGGCTATGAAGAGGTAGCAAAGTGATTTATGGAAATTACTTTGCATTTCTTGAAACAGAAAACCTTGGCTAATCTTAATTTTCTGCTCAGAACTCAAGGAGTTGTATATTGAAGTCAGCGGAAGTTACAGGCACCTGCGGAAGCCTTCAAAACCCAGTGTTCATGTCAGCAATTTTATCATCAACTGTCTTTATTATTTTGCCATACATGAGTACCTGTTGAAGCCACTCGCAGGTCCCAACAATAATAAAACTACAAAAACTAATTGACAAAAAATCAAAAACAATTCTTGAAAATGAAATTATGATGATTTTCTTTGGGAAATCCTCTAGCACCTGATTGGCTAGAGGGAAGTCAGACTTTTGCAAGTGGCCGGCCTCACTAGTGCAATTTAAGGCATGTTGGTGTGTTAGACCACCCTACCATTAGCAGTCGGTTGTATGTTGGCCTATGTTGGAGTTGCTAAACAAGCAGTACTGGGCGAAGGTAGCCATAGATCTACTCTGCTGGAGTTGCCTAACTAACATCTCTGTTTGCAAGTAGCCATAGATCTACTCTTTGTTTGAGTTGCCTAACTAACAATTCTGATTTCAGGTAGCCATAGATCTACTCGCTGCAGTTACTGTACAGAAAATAATCAAAGTTGCACGGGAACCAAGTGGTTTGAGTGAAAAATCAACTTCCGAGCTGAACTTTTCTTCTGCGACTTCATCTCGAGCGCGACAGGAAACAGGCACCACTAGACAAGCGAGCAGCATCACAGAACAGACAGAATAAAATAACAGCTTATAGAAGAAACGAAGAATGCTTCTCACTAGAACTTGTCATCTTGGTGAAAAAATTTAGACACGTTCATCCTGTTTTTACTAGTAAAGTTTCTTGCACCTTTGTTTTAGCAGACAGATTTGTTAACCATTCCGTCCTCTATCCCGATAGCTCATAATTGTTCATCTGTTTATTTTTCAGTCTATTTTTATTGAAATGTTTCAATTTAACCGACACTTTACTGACCATTTTGATTTTGTCTTATAATGCTGCTCTTTATTTTATTGCAAGTCTTGCAAAACATTCACAATCTGATGATTATATTTATGGTAAATATCAATATAAATGAACTGATATGTTTCAAGGAGCAGCTCGTAGCACCCTGTAGCAGCTCATAGTCCTAGAGTTAATAGGGAGTTAGTATCTCATGGCTGTCAATAACCATACAAGATCTATGGGCTAGGTTACAACTTGAATGGTGTATCAAGTGAATTATTTATTATAGAAAGTTCAACATACTTAGTTTAGCATTCGTTACTCGTTAATAAGTCCACAATAATACTGTACAGGTCACATTAGACAAAGACATTCTTGTTCAAAACGAGCCTCTAGTCGTACCTTCGTGTGGAGTTGCATCGCTCAGTCCACTGAACCAAACGCAAAACAAATTATTTGCTCAAAAAATAGCATGGTCTTTTCACTACAATAGCCTACTTCTCCAACTTTGGACGACGGGGATAATGATGTTTACCGACTGGCTCACTGAGGTTGAAAGCGCCATTTCTTTGTTTTGCTCATGGATATATTCGAGAGAGGAAAATTATAAGCCTGTTATCTCATTGTTCTAATAATCAAAGCAGATGTATGATCAAGCTATCTTATGTATCTGTCGTATTTTATAGCATTGTACTGAGTGTAGTATTTATATTCTTTTTTCCCATAATTTTACGGGCTGTTCTACAGTCGGCTGCACAAACAAGTACCGCTCAGTTGGTTGCATTGCCTAAGTTAGCATGTAGTAAGCTATTACAAGTCTTTTTTTGAAAGCATTTCTATTTGCATTGACTAAATTTTATTTGATAACAGGGTTGGGTGCAAGCATTTAACTTCATTGGTAATCACGTTTTTATTAGTCTGAACTCGCTATATGAGACTTTCACGTCAGTTAACGTACACCTTGAATCTCAACTTTTGTAACCACTTATCATTTCACTTGTTAATTATTAATTTATTTAGATAATTAATGCCTCGAGAAAAATTGTGATATTGTAGGATTCTGCTATGCACTAATTATTTTAGTAACTCGATGAGTTTATAATACTGCAGGTTCTTCGTACAAGTGGTTTTAAACCCGAATGAGTAATAGCTCTCATGCACAACTGTAATTGTTGCAAGGCGACTGGTGAATGAGTGGGGTTCTTTATCACGCAAGCTCTATAAGCATGAAAAGACAGAATAATTAGATACAATTCATTGCAATCAAGTGTAATGCTGAAATGAGTTTACAAATGATAAATTATACTCATACAATTACACTTGTAAATGTAAAAATGTCAAGATATATAAGTACACACCAAGTTGCACAGAGGTAAGTTTATGTTACCACACTGTTCTTAATGATCATTAAGAACGGAATTCTCAGTCTTGTAGTTTTGAAGCTCGTAGTCCGTGCTCCTAACTCTGTCTGTTTGTTCTCCCCTTACCACTGGAGCACCTTTGCTTATATAGTAAGGGCTGGGTGTTAATCCATGGGCTTTCCACACAAGCTGATGTTTGAATTACAAGGCTAATCTGACAATAGCTGAACACTTATGGTAATTGAAGCAGCTTAGCTTTGTAACTCCATCACAATACGAAAGCAAAAACATAGTATCAAAACTTGGCCATTTATCATCCTTAAATGCAAACTAAGTATTTGCTAAGTTCATTAATGATAAAATTATGATTTTTATGTCATCACATGAAGGATCTGATCATTAGAACAGACAAGCAGAATTTAAAATTGGGCCAATAGCAGTTTCACAATACAAAATATAAAATATATAAAAATACAAAATTTCACAATACAAAATAAAAAATGTCTGCTGACATTTTTTAGCGTTTTTTATTGCTTCGGTTTGTTATAATGGGTTTTTTTGCCACCCAATTTAAATAGGCGTTCCATTTTGTGGAAATTGTGCCTTTTTGTCCTATTTGTAGTTTAAAATCTCTTTCCATTAGGCATATAAGAGAATTCCTTTTTGACCTACGAATGTAGACAATATTAAACATGAAATTAGGAGGTTTATTGATCAGTAAGAATTTTTGTTATTTATTGCAAAGAGCTTCTACATGCATTTTTTGGTGATAGTTGATTTTAAAACCAACGAATTCTCATTAAATGACAGGGGATTCTGTTGCTTGAAGCATTGCCGTGGTAAGTTCTGATTTTTGGTTAATTTTAATGTTAGATTGTTTCATTGCTTTGCGTAACCCATTCTATTTAATGAATTTATAAGCATTGCTTTTATAAACAGCTGAAAATATAAAAGCTCTCATTTACCAAAACCAGCCTTTTTTTGTTTTGCATCTGGCTAAGTTGATTTGACATGTTATGTAGCAAATATAATCGATCATTCATTACCTAAAACCATAAATTCAAAAGTGAAAGGTCAAATTTTCAAAATCTCAAGGTTTTCTAATGTATTTTGAATACAGTAGACACTACTACAATCTAAATAGTTCATTCCCGGAATGTTTAAATTATAAGAACAGTAAAATACAGGTAAATTGCTTAATCTGTTCCAAGGTCGTTCCAAACTCATCTATTTTACTTTTGAAAATAAAAAAACTAAATTTTATTTTTTAATTTTCATCAAGATTGTGACCGTTATGAAAAGAAATCTTAATTGTGCATTGATAAGTACTCACTGATACCCAGCTGCAGAATGCATTGCAGTTGCAACAATCTTTTGCCTAGATATTTATGTACATGTAGTTGCATTAGCAGTGCATAGTGCAGTAGCGAACATGCCATGCAGTATAATTGTATTACGTAGTTTTACTACTGAGTGGTAGGCAGTATAATACTAATATAATATAATATTATACTAGTAATAATATAATATTATATAATATAATAAGTATACTGTTAATGTGCAGAGAGTAGTACAGGTGCAGTGGCAGTATTGCCTATTGTACAACTATATACATGACTGTATGCTGCGGAAGTGTTGCTAGTGTCCATTTCACAATGCTAAATGCTGTAGTAACCTTTGTATTACACTGAACACACCACCTTTTCATGAAAATTAATCACGAAATCAATTGTTGAGATGACTTGGTGGCAACTGCAACACAATTACGAGACACGAATGCTGCTCAAACTGGAGTATGAGCAGGCAAACAAATTGATCACAACTAGAATGTTGTTTATGGTTGCAATTGATATATACTACAGTTTTAATATATGATATTAATAACTAGAAATTCCACTGTCATACAGCCCACGACCAAAGTGATATTGGAAAAAAGAAAAGGTGCTGATGGTTGAGAAATGCAATATTAGCTGTCAAATGGCACTGCAGTGCAATAGGATAACTGCAATGGTAGCTGTAATGTACTAGGTGTGGGTGTTATTATATACAGCAAACAGCAATAATGAAAGGAAAAGATTATATGTTTATATCTCTCCCCCTGCAATAGGAGAAATGCAATATTAGAAGTAAAATGCACTGATATTATTAGAATAACCAATATTATTAATATAGTAATACAGTAAAAATAGAAAACCAATGCACAATTTTGTTTACATTTAAAAACATCATAGCTAACAATATCAAGAAGTATCAAAAAGAATATCCAAACTTAATAATAATAATACAGTAATAATAGAAAACCAATGTACAATTTTGTTTACATTTCAAAACGTCATAGCTAACAATATCAAGAAGTCTCAAGAAGAATATCCAAACTTATAATTAAATATTGTAATAATCTTGTAAGAATCATAAAAAAAATTATCGTCATTTCCTTTACTTACACTGCGTTGGACATCAGTTAGAATACCAAAGTACTCAAAAGTGTCTAAAATGTCAGTTACTTTGAAATTGGCAAAAATGAAACGATTCCAGTACTCCTACATTAATTACAGAAACCTTCGGCAATTCGACAATGCTATAGACTGGTGAAATGTGCACGTTATTTTTCGTGAAATGCGCACGACTTAATCATTCTATTCTCTGTCGCTCGGCGTTTCGATTTTCGGTCTTAACTTTGATAAAAGTGAGGCTTAGCAAGTTTTAATAACGATTTTCGGCCAAATAAATCTGTCTATTTGTGTATAATCTGATCAGATGGGTAAGTTTTCAGATAATGTCGACGGTTTACAACGACTTGGTAACATATTTAAATAAGCTTATATGTGTTTTGTATCGTTATTATATTTTAACGACTCTACAAAACAATGGTTAAATTTGTTGATGAGATTTCGTTACAAGGGTTTGTAACATTGTTGGTGAATAATTTTCATAAGTTGTGTGCACATGCATTTATCATAAAAACTCTCAAATCCCGCTCGTTTGGTCGCGGGATAATACAATACGAAGCCCCTAATTTCAACAGTTGGAATGGTGATAATGCCTGGACTCTTTATTCCAAAATGATAAGGAAGTAATACCACAAATTCATGAGGCTGCTAAACATAGCACCTGACAGTTTTGTACAATGCAGTACAGCAGTTTGAAAATCAGCAGTATCACAAGTCGCAATTGCAGTACACATGCAATTTCAAGTTGTGAAGAATGTGCATTTGCAGTATGCGTGAATTACTGGGTTTCTGCTAATGCGTCATGGAAGTAAACGCGCAGTGGATTACAGGTAATTTTCAGTAGTGCAGTTTCAGTAGCAGTAAATGTTTACTGCGCACGTATTAGCAGACTAGTGATTTATATTGCTTGATTCAAGACTACAATACTAGTAGCTTGTATCACAATGGAAATGTTATCAAAAGAGTTCAAAGTGCAGTGGAACTTCTACATATAAATGGAATTTACTCGGGACCCGCATAATTGCTGTATTAAAATAAAATCATAATGTAAATTTAATTCATTAAATGTTCCCATAAAAAACATGCTGCAATTCATTGAACTCATTTTACAAAATGTGGTTATCTCCTCGATTAATGCGTCAGATGATTAGATATCATATTAAAACAACTGTGTTTAATAAGAGAAAAAGTATAAATTCATTAATGATTAAACAATAAAAAGATACTTTTGTTTTTATTAGAGGCAGGTAGGTGGAGGTGCAGGTTTGTTTGTATCAGAGGCAGGTAGGTGGAGGTGCAGGTTTGTTTGTATCAGAGGCAGATAGGTGGAGGTGCAGGTTTGTTTGTATCAAAGGCAGATAGGTGGAGGTGCAGGTTTGTTTGTATCAGAGGCAGGTAGGTGGATGTGCAGGTTTGGTGAAGCCGGAGTTACAAAAGTTTGAGGTGCTGATAGAGCTAGAAGTTTAGAATAGCTAGTTGACTTTCTGCGTTTTTATATTTTGTACCTTTCAACGCATACTTGATATTTTCTCTTTTAGATTGTAAACATTCACTTTGGAAGCTGCTATGTTTGAGATAATGTCAAAAAAGTCTTAAGATATAGTTCAAATATTTGCTCAAGTTTTACATTTTATGTTAAGGCAAACATAAGTGGAGGCTTTGCTGTCAACATGCTCGTAAATCATAAGTAGTGTTCACTGTAAACATGGTTTTGAATCACATGCAGAGGTTTCACTGTAAACATGGTTTTAAATCACATGCAGAGGTTTCACTGTAAACATGGTTTTAAATCACATGCAGAGGTTTCACTCTAAACATGGTCTTGAATCACATGCAGAGGTTCCACTCTAAACATGGTCTTGAATCACATGCAGAGGTTCCACTGTATACATGGTCTTGAATCACATGCAGAGGTTCCACTCTAAACATGGTCTTGAATCACATGCAGAGGTTTCGCTGTAAACATGGTTTTAAATCACATGCAGAGGTTTCACTCTAAACATGGTCTTGAATCACATGCAGAGGTTCCACTGTAAACATGGTCTTGAATCACATGCAGAGGTTTCGCTGTAAACATGGTCTTAAATTACAAGTGGAGGTTTTTCTGTTAACATCTTTTTATATCTAAAGTTTGGGACATCAGCTCATTTGGTATATCTATAACTTTTAATATGATTATATGTACTAGCGATTTCTGAGAAATTCTAAGCTAATGCTTGAAATATTAAAGTCTCGGGCTCTATTTTGACCACTCTATTACTATTACTAGTCTTGTACGCTGCGAGAGATCATCATGTGTAGTAAGTATGTGCACAATTATTCCATGAGGCAGCAAGATGGGTGGTGCAGGTGGTAGTGTGCTTAGTTAAAAAGTTCATTGTCCGGGTTTGATTCCCGCACAGGGCAATCTTTTTCCTAGCGCTGCTAGCGAGGTGACGGATGGACGCATATGACTCTTACTATAGTAAAGATTGTTTGATTTTGAAACTTTTTTTTTCAGCTTCTTCATCTCTGAAGCATCTCTGAAGTTTTAGGTAGTGTCACAAGAAAGGAGGATCTAACTTCTCTCCAGAGTGTTTTGTTTCAAGGCTTACAAGTGTGCTCTTATGTAAGTCAAGACAACTGCCTACTTATAGCGATCATTTGTTCTATGTCCAGTCACAAAAGCTCACTATAGCTCAAACTGTACTCGAGACTTGAAAATGGCTGAGTTGTGGTGAATTTGGCAGGCATTGCTGCGATGGATGGCTACGTCGGTGTTAACTATTTCTACAATCAGCTCACCCATCATGTTATAGTCCAGTGGAGCGGTCAAGTCATAGACAGAAAGCTCCAGAACATCACCGAGTCTTTCCTTAACAGTGTGTTCAAAGGTTGGCTAAGCTCTCCTAATTGGCCGTCTTCCTTTTTGCTCTGTCTATCATTTGTTAAGTCATTTATGTTTTCCAAGTGTGAGTCATAGTCAGCCTTGACAATTGTCAGTGTCTCTACGTTTAGTCTTTACGTTTCAACGAATTCAACGAATCCATGTTTATTGATGAGTAGATAAATGCCTGGCGTTGCCCGGGTAATAAAAAAGTCTTTGGCATTCTAACTTTTAAATTTCATATCATAAGTGTTTTGTCAATGATTAGTAGGCAGCCACAGCATTTACCATTCGTATAAAAGGCTAAAAATGGAAGTAGGCTGTAATAATGCCTGTGTTTCAACTAATTTGACCTAATTTGGTTTTGCAATGGTTGGTTATTTGTATGCTATTAGACCTTTCGAAATCGCCGCCTCTATTTTGGCCTCTAAACATATTGCTTTGATCAGGCTGCAAACACCACATAAAAAGTTTCCATTATTTCAAATAATCTTTATTAAGCAAGTTAATAAGAAGATACAGTACTACCGTATACAGATACAATCGTACAGAGCTCGATATGTACAGATATGATATTAATTTGTTCTGGTGTTGGCATCATAAGGCAGAAATGTTGTATAGAGGGATATAGAAACCTACAGTAATTATCTAATGCAAACACCCCGTGGTAAAAAACATCAAAATTGTATATACTGTATATACAAGGCATTTAAACAATAGTAATCTAATGCAGGGCTTTCTTGAGATACAATTTTAATTCGTTCCATGGTTGGCATCATGTGGTAAAAAAATTGTATGGAAGGCTATAGAAACCATAGTAATTATATACTGCAAACATCCCCTGGTGAAAATCATCAAAATTTTATACAAGTACTTTACATATTAAAAATTAGTAACAAAGTAATATGTTAACCTTAATAACTATAGTTACCTACAGTAGCTTAAGCGATCTGCATTAAAATGTAACGTTGCTATGTGCTGTACGTACTGTAGAGATTTCTTGCCTTCAAGACAGACGTACATATAACATAAACTTTGAATTCACCTTAAATAAGTTTAGCTTTATAAACACACACTTAAGCTAAGTTTTAGGATGTATTTTCAATTATTTTACTGAATTTCAATTTTTTATCACTCAAATTTTATCAGTTTCTGCCTTCGTTTTCACTAGTTTTAGCCGATATCATTAAAACTCTTTTCAACTTAATTCGGCAAGAAAGCCCAAACAATGCTGTTTTCATAATAAAGTAGATTTTCAGCAGATTAAGAGTTGTCAGATCTCTGACTCTCTGTTCAAAGGAATTGCAACTCCAAGTTTGCAAATAGTTTTGAAGGAAATATTACGTTCCATTTTTCACACAAGGAATGCTGAACTGAGAGAAATTGTTCATCGTATCTCTTTTGGGCGGGTTGAGAAAGTTTTTGGAGAATATTACCTACTTTGTTATTTTGACGTACGTAATAAGCATACCGACTGCCAAATTTAACTCGGGCAAAAGATTTTTGAATTTGTATGGTGGAAAAAAATCATCTTCCACTTTGTAAAGCGAAAAATCGTATAACAGCGTAATCGTATCCCGAGGGTGCACTGTAGTATGTTAATCTTAGTAACTATAGTTAACTACAGTAACTTATGCGTATTCAGTGGTTATGATCTGCAATAAAATGTTACATTACAGTATACTACATGCAGTACGTATCGTAGGGAATCCTTATTTTCAAGACAGACATACGTATAGCATAAGCTTTAAATTTAACTTACTGTAAAACCTCTAATTGAACACCATGGCGCTCTAATTTTCAACCCTTTATGATAATGGTGGTTTATTAGAAATGACATTCAACTAGAGTATTTTTGTATGTAAGCTGTTGGCATCATCAAACATGATAAGAGTTTTTATATAGGTTTTTTAATAATAAATAACAGCCCACCTTTAAATAGTATTTTAGGTAAATTCATACTAGATTCACATGTTTAATATTTTATAGTAACATTCGAGACCGTTGAACAATACTATAACTATTTGAAAAGGCGCACTAGTTTGCCATGCTGAATCTGATTGGCTCTCACAGCTTTGCACCTGTTCACTGTTGTCACTCTTCCATGTCAGCTGGTCCTTTAAACTTCCTCCAAGCTAAATATGTTTTTCACACTCCATATTCTCTAGCGTGTGATTAACAAATACGCAATAGATAAATAAATAAATTAACAGCGTTAAAAGCTGCAGAGGCTGTCTGACTGTTGCAGAAGTGTCTGATGACAGACAGACAGACATACAGGATGTACCTGTAACTGTTACATCTCTTCCATCCCCTGCTAAAGTGCCTCCTCAAGCACCACTTCTTCCCGCGCCGTCTCCAGGTTCGTTGAGATGTTTAATGGAAATTAACTTGACATTCATATGACCTTCCTAGGCTCTGAGAATGCTAATGAGCTTTACTCGCGTACCGATAGTTAGAACTGAGTTTAATAAAAGTGACCTTGTGAGCTCAGGCTAGGATTTAGACTTGACACTCGATATGATGACATCACTTCACCCGAGTATGTTTACAAACTAGTCAACTACCGATGATGTCTCATATAATTGTTAACCTTGCCAGGTTATTTCTGCTAAGGATTCACAATGTTAACAACTATTGTTGCAAGCTAAATATTTGTTAATTTCCATAGCGACCAGCTGTAATAGGAAACAGGTTGGAATGATCACAACTAATATTACTAAGCAGTCATTGCAACTCACCAATTAACAGTCAGTTCACTGTTATTGATAAATATGATTTGCCGCGAGCTCTCTGATTGGTTAATTTCATAGTACTGTCATGTGTTAATTGGTTACTATGAATATTGACTACTATAGCTGTGTCTCACTCCTCAGCGAAAGTTTTGTAAAACAGTCGTATGTAATGCAGGCTGCAGGTTCCAATCCCAGTAGATACATTTTCTTTACTGTGCTGGTTGACAACAAGACCATCCGAGTGCAAGACTCAGTATGTGTCGACTCACTAAATATTGATGTTATGTTTAGAGATGCTTTCAGTGTATTTCTGCTTTGGTAGCACAGGCTACTACAGTTTCCAATATTCAAAGAGTGGACAACTTCTCAATCAAAAGCTTACCGATGAACATCTTATTTTCAGCATTTTCTTTGCAGCAAAAGAATTACTGGATGATGCTGAGCCAATAGTAGCAGAGGTGTATTCGCTGCAGGACCGTCATAACACATTTACTGCAGGTTCGTAGACCTAGATGCCAGCTACTGCTATAGCAATAATCCATCATGTCTTTCGATCATACATCTTGTGCATGCAAGCTGATTGGTTGCATACATAGGCTTAGTTTCAAATAATAACATTTCAGCTCTAACAAAATCAACACCTGCTTTCAGTTTCGTGCCTATTTGATGCGAAATTATCTACTGGTTTAAACTATATGTTATACATATATACTGTATATATAAAATCAAATTTGAGTAAAAGTTACCAAAATGGTGAGAGCATTTTACTACTAAATAGTTTTGTGCATAGTAGGTGCACTCTTCAGGTAAAATAACCAAAGGTTGGTAAAATATATAAATGCAAGGTTAGCAATTATAGGTTTAAAATAAACAGGGTTAAAAGACACCATAAACGAATGTAGTATGGTAACAGAATTCATGTAATGTGACCCACTCTATGGAGGTGTAACTCTATGGAGGTGTAAATCTATGGAGGTGTAACTTTATGGAGTTGTAACTCTATGGAAGTGTAACTCTATGGAGGTGTAACTCTATGGAGGTGTAACTTTATGGAGTTGTAACTCTATGGAAGTGTAACTCTATGGAGGTGTAACTCTATAGAGGTTTAAATCAAGAAGCTGTTGCTTTTTGACCAGCACCAAATATGAATGCCATATAACTTACAAGACTCCAAGTGAACTGTTCCTAGAGCGCTTTAATCGGCGACTAGTCCCTCCTCTCCAATGCCACGGTAACAGTGTAAAAAAGGTTGTATTATGTAGGAATCAAACCCAGATATTGAGATTACTAACCAAGTGTGCTATCATCTGCACCGCACAGGTGCCTTTGCACATTGAGGAATAATTGTGCACATTGTTATTACACATGACAATCTCTAACAAACTGTCAGGGTACTAGTGAGATAGGAAGGATGTCTAGTACTAATAACATTTAGCAAATTGATGCTAAGCAAATTAATATCAACTGCTGCCATCACGGTAAATTTCTATTCTGAACAAATTACCTTCATGAACAGATATCCTGTTTTTCCTTTTTCTACACTAATAATTTTTATTTTCTGGGTTGAAACGGTATCTAATGACATAGTTTAAGTTGTCTTCTTACGTTTATACAGTAAGCTGTAGTTATAATTGCTGACAAACTGGTGTACACACAAGGGAAGACAATTAATGTACTCATAGTCTCACTGACTCTTTACCTCATTCCAATGTGTATGCCACTAGTCAGCAGGTTAAAGTCAGGTGGGTGGCCAGCTTTGGTTGCTCAGCTTGCGTCGTTCATAGGTGACATGAAAACACATCTGCTTCATGAGCAATGACTGCTTCATGCACAGTGACTGACAAGCTGATCTGTCCGTTATAATGTTCCAATAGGCTGATAGTTTATTTCAGTCCCTATCAAGTGCACATTCCATTCAGTAGTGATTTTACAGATGTCTTTGTACACTCCGTTGAAGAGGCAGTAAGTGATGGAGAAGCCAGTGCAGATAAATCGAATCAAGAATGTATGGACTCACCCCCTCAGCAAACTCGTAAGACACTGGATACTGATTATTTAGTAGTGTTATATGGGTGTCACCTTTTCACAGGTGTGCAGGCTGACACATACATGCATGTGCCCTGGGTGTCACCTCTTCACATGTGTGCAGGCTGACACATACATGCATGTGCCCTGGGTGTCACCTCTTCACATGTGTGCAGGATGATACATATATGCATGTGCCCTGGGTGTCACCTTTTCACAGGTGTGCAGGCTGATACATATATGCATGTGCCCTGGGTGTCACCTGTCCACAGGTATGCGGCTGAGATATACATACATGTGCCCTCGCTTTCACTATCCACATGTGTGCAGGCTGACATATACATATTTTTACTCTGGGTGTCACCTCTCCGTAGGAGTGCAGGCTGACACATGCATACATGTGCTCTGGGTGTCATCTGTCCGTAGGAGTGCAGGGTAACACCCGGTGACACGCGTCTTTGGGTGTTGGCTTCTTGTTCATTATCTATACGACACTAACATGTTGTTAGTAATTTTTTTTAGAATTCTTTTTAGCAATTCTTTTTCAGAATGGGAAAAACCACATTCGTTGCAGTTATTGTAGAACAAAGTGTGCGAGTAGCCATGACTTTTCTGGGCAGATCTATAAACTGTACTTGCAGATGCGATGGTAAGGCCTTTCTCTCCCAAATCTGTACCGAGAAAGGATATATCTTTGAAAAGAGTAAATGCCAGAGAAAGAAGACTTTTACGACGATCAACCGGTGAGTGAGAGTTGTTCACTCCTTCGCGTTTATGACATCCTTTGGAGTAAAACGAAATTTGCGAGGATAAATAGTACGGAGTGAATATATGTATAATAGAGATTAATTTGTTTGGTTATTGTATGGGATGGTATATCAGGAGGTGTATTGGAGGCTCTGTAAGTCTCCAGTAAAGCTCTACAGATGGTCTGATTAGTGTTGTCTTTTATTAATCATAACACATCGTGCCATCCAACGCATTAGTAGAACATACATTGACAGAATAGTTAGATTTATATAAATTCCAAAGCTTCATAAAACTAAAAAAAATTAGTTTAAACTTACAAACTTTGCTCGTCCTTTTAGAGTTGGTTTGTGCGAATTCAATTCAATTTAGAGAAACTGACATACAGCTGCTTACTAAGGCTTGATTATTTCAAACTGCACAATGTTCGTACGTTGCGGTTTCTCTCATGGTGCTTCAATACAGATTTCCTATTCAATTTCTGGACTCGCCGCAGACAATGGAGTTATCATCCAATCAGAATGCTCGCTAGCCTCTAAATTAATCGTCTTGTTAGGTGATGAAAATTCAGTCTATTGTAGATATGGCCCATGATAGATGTAGTGACGATCATACGCTTCGTAATGGGTTACGATGTGGTTGGCTAAATTTCGCTAATGTGAAACCAGCAGTGAACAAGCTAAGCATATCTAGCAAAGCAGTCGAAGCCCATGTTTGGCCTAATAAATAAAACTCTCAAGCCAGTTAGGTTTGGCCTCGCGCGTGTCCGTCCAATAGGTTTGGTCTCAACTCTCGACTGCAAACATTATATATTGGTAAAGATTTCAGGCTATTGCTGAAATGTATTAATAAACATAAGCTTATCCATACACTTACTGATTCTAGCTGTTTCGGTAGTTGTATCATCTCGGTAGTTGTATCATCTCGGTAGTTGTGTCATCTCTGTAGTTGTGTCATCTCGGTAGTTGTGTCATCTCGGTTGTTGTGTAACATCATGTATCTCAATCACGGCGGAATTACTATAATTCTGAAATTGTGAGCAGTACAGTACCGGGGTCTAAACATCTCACACCCGCCCCGATTATCTAGAGTTCAAACTCTACCATCCTATGGTTTCCTATTTTATTTCCGTTCACTCGTGCTGATGCTGCCTCTTTACCATCTAGGGACAAGGGGACATAATCCCAGACTTCCTGAAAAGACTTTACTGCCATATGAGTGTCCTGAATGTCACATTAGCTTCAAACTCTTCATCGCTCTCCTTAAACACGTGAACACAGTACACAAGGAGAAGGGGACAAACAAGATTCGACGAGCGAGTGAGCTAGTCCGTCATTCTAAGGAAGTGCCTTCCTCCAGCAACAAGATTATGCGAGGTACAGTTCTGTATTCTTACGCTGTATTTCCAATTATTATTATTATGTATTTACTATTATAATTGTTGTTCTTATATAATCTTGTTGACGTCAATGAGACGTCTGTTGTTCCAGACGTCTCATTCTCGGAAGGTGAGGTATGTCACTGTTTTTATATAATCTTGAAAACCAAATTAAGTTGAACATTATTAGCATTGATAGAATATCAACAGGGTATCGATAGGATATCCGCAGTATATCAATAGGATATTGGCAGGATATCGATATTATGCCATGTATAAGTCAACAGGTATTTTTTAAACAAAAAATGCATTATTATCTGTGTTACTCATGTATAAGTCGGCCCTGTTATTTCAGAGTATTCTGGAATAATTATATCAAACATGGATTGATTTTTGCTATCCAGAATAAAAATATAGCTTTCGAAATTTAAAGTTTTTTTATTTGATACGATAAATAGAGATCTTCCACATGTTTTAAATGAGGTTTGGGTTGACTCGCTCGCTGTAGTAATTTGCACAATGAATGCATGCTAAAACGCGAGTTAAACGGGTTAAACGAGTTAAACGAGTTACCTGTTCTTATTCACTTCTTTGCTACTCGATGGCGAGGAAACAAACAAAAAACGAATATTTATAGAGCAATGTCTATTTGGAGTTTTCAGTTGTACTAGTAAAATTTTGGTTGACGTTTTTCGAAGTATATAATTTATTAATTTGAAAACCGGCTAGTAGCAAAAGACAGGCAGGCCAATTAGCTGCGACAAGCGCAGAGTTTGTCCAGATCGAGTTTTTTTTAACATCGCAACTTTTTGTGCAATCTGCAATTTGCCCTCTATTCTTAGTGATTTAAAACTATCCCTTACAAAAGGACACTTTTTTGCACATTTGCTTCATTTAGCATCAAAATGTTATTTTATCAATAGGTCAATAGGTCAACCTTCATTTGAAAATTCCGATTCTGTTCTCACGGCTTCAGTGGGTGTACCACAGCTATTTTTTGATAGGAATCTATTGTAGCGTTCAAGACACATGTTGATTGCTGTCCATTTTAGTGTTCAAGACACGTGTTGATTGCTGTCCATTTTAGTGTTCAAGACACATGTTGATTGCTGTCCATTTTAGTGTTCAAGACACATGTTGATTGCTGTCCATTTTAGTGTTCAAGACACATGTTGATTGCTGTCCATTTTAGTGTTCAAGACACGTGTTGATTGCTGTCCATTTTAGTGTTCAAGACACATGTTGATTGCTGTCCATTTTAGTGTTCAAGACACCTGCTGTCTACTCTGGTGTTCAGGACACCTGTTCATGGCTGTCTACTCTGGTGTTCAAGACACCTGTTCGTTGTTGTCTACTCTAGTGTTCAAGACACCTGTTGATTGCTGTCTACTCGGCTGTCAAAAACACCTGTTTAGTGCTGTCTACTCTAGAATACACAACACCTGTTGATTGCTGTCTACTCGATTGTCAAAAACATTTTTTAGTACTGTCTACTTCAGTGTACCCAACACCTGCTGATTGCTGTCTACTTCAGTGTACCCAGCACCTGTTGATTGCTGTCTACTTCAGTGTACCCAACACCTGTTGATTGCTGTCTACTCTAGTGGACATAACACATATTGCTGTCTACTCCAGAGTCAAAGACACCTGTAGATTGTTGTCTACTCCAGTATACAAGACACCTGTTGACACCTAATGATTTATGTAATATATTTGCAGAAGCCTCGCATAAGAAACGACCAACCAACACGACCGGATCAAACCGGATCTCACGAATGAACAATTGGGGCAAGTGGCAGAGGCAATGTAGGAAATCTAAAAATCGTAAGGTGCACGACTCGTCCGACACCACTGAGACTTCCACATTGGTTTCTGGTCAGGTAAAACATAATGATTCCGATGAAGTCTTGAAGACACCAGACGGTTTGCCGGTGTATGAGGTAACGCCAGTTTCTGAAGAAATAGTGCCTCTAGATATGGACCCGAGCAGTTCTGATCAGCCAGTATTTCCGTGTATGATGGTTGTTCAAGATGAGATGCCACCGGACCAGCTAGACAAGTCAAAGCTGGAGGAGACGGAATGGCATCCACCTGCTAAGCAAAGCAGCAAGAAATCCATACCCTCTACTATCCCGATTCCTCCGGCTATAAGGGGGCCAGGAGAGCTGTGCCCTGTCTGTCATAACATCTATACTTCCAAATCGAGTTTAAAGGTTCATATGCGACTACATACTGGTGAGAAGCCGTATGTCTGTAGGGTCTGCTCTGAGGGCTTTAGACAGCTTCAAACCCTACAGACACATGTCATGAAGTGTCATTACACTGATTCTAGTGACAGCTGGGCCGAGTATAAGCTTCATCATTCAACTCGTCCCATTTTTACTTAACTACATCTGTTTCTTCCTCAGAGTCGTAACTAGCATCTAGCTGGGTATCATAGTCGGTCATGATGCTCTATCACGTGTTTTATATTATGAATATACTAGGGTATTAAAAGTATGTCTTCAATTTTTCATAAAAACTAGCTCTTTCTTGGGTACATTTTTTTCATTTGTAAAGATTTTCTCACACGTTTTATTGTGGTTGTAACTTCAAACCCGCATGTAAAAATACACAATCAATTTTGGAAGGCTAACATATCCTTTCATAATTTATATAAACTCATGTACTTGTCGTGTATGTGTATATACAATAGGTCCCCTTTTATTTGTACAAAATGAAAGCTTCGGTGATTGGCTGATATTGACTGTAGATTTATAGTTGTAAAACTTTTCCGACTTACTGTATTCTCTTTAGCTTGCTTGTTTCTTTCCCCGTACAAAATATCCTTGTAAATCTTTTTAACTGCCCAGGCTTTATCCTATGAAAGTATGCATTTTATCTCATGTCAGTACTGTTATACGTGTTTCTCTTGCATTTTCTTTGTTGTTTTACATCTTTAATACAAATGCTCTCGAAATTGTGTGTATATATAGTGGCTGTAAAAACTTGTCGTTTGCGCTTTTGTTGCATCTCTAGTATAAAATGGGAGGTAGGTTCATGCAGCAGAGAAGTTTCCTATGTTCTGAGACCGATCCCTAGCTGTTAAAGGGTAGGCATTCTGTCAACGTACTTTTCAAACAGACGCATGAACTGTAAATAAACTCTCACACCCTCAAGCCACTTTTTAAAAATAGTGCAAGCAGTTTTACAGCATTGAGGTTGTATTGTTCACAAACCAATGAGGTGAACCCCTAATATAGAATTTTGAAGATATTTTTAATCATTTTGTTTGACATTATTTTGGTCTCCCTATCAAATCAGCAACAAAATTTGATTTGTACTATAGCCTGCAAGTCATGTTATGAACAAAATAGAAAAGGTAAAAAGGTCTTATTACAGTAAAATATGTAAGATTTATTGCTAGTGCAGAGTTCCCGAAGTGGGCTCTCGTCTGTCATATAGCCACTTATCATCATTTAATAAGACGGCGAGTCTCCTGTTCAAGGGTCTATACAGGTTGTCAAGTAGCTCTATGGTCTCGGGTAAGACCTGTCGTTCAGTGCCAACATTCATTCGCTTCTTGGAAGACGATAACTCACCGTCGGTGTAACGAAGTTCCTTTCCAAAGAACGCCATAATTTTTTCTGCCCAGTCCAACTAAAACAGTAAATATTTTGTGAAAATAATGACAGCGATTTCCAGTAACCTCTTTAGCTTGTGATCCACAAAAACAGTGAATTTCCACATGTGTTGGTACCCTCATAGGAATAATTGGAAACCTCTCACAAAGTTATTTACTAGTTGACCTTTTGCTAACTGAGATTTGAGTTGATGTGAGCTCAGTCTGGTTACTTTCGAGTTGCTGGCCAAGTTCTCTTGCAACGCTTGTCAGGGTGGAATATGAGATTGTAGTTCTACCCTCTACTAGTACTAGCAAAGGGTACCGGTGTGAGAATCACAAAAATTGAGTGGCAACCCCTTGAAACTATCAGCTGATTAAGATAGGCTATGATGGTAGATCTACATAGATTTTTGTTATCTTGCTGATTATATTCAAACTTTATTTTTAAAACTTGCAAAGACAACCACTGATGAAATCGTTTTGTTTCATTTTCGAGCTGCCCTCTTACTTGGTTTTTGGAATATTCCTCCAGCTGGCTGATATAGACATCTTCTCGTGGAATGAATCTAAAGAGCTCAGTGAGGTAAACCACATAGAAGCCATGCTGTATTACAGCCTGAAAGAGAGCAGAACAACAATTAGAAAGCACCTGCATGCCTTGACACTTTCATCGGTATAAAGCACCTGCGCACATTGACACACTTCTCCACAGGCAGGTCTCCTGCAGTTTAGGCTAGTATACTGATATATAATATACTCTTTATATGGACAACTGTATCATGTAAGTAGATATGTGTATAGCTTTTGCAAAAACTATCTATTCAGAGGTATTTGGTACTTGCTATGATAGGCCACACCCGTGCTGAGCCAATTTAGTAGAAGTTAATGATTTGGCTTAATCAAAGTTATGTTTTATTAATACAGTCAAACATGGATAACTCGTCCACGGAGAGCTCGAACACATGGTTAATTCGAACAGTTTCTTTGGTCCGTTCCCACGTAATGATAAATTGCTATAAATAACTCGAACTCAACACTGTTAACTCGAACTGTTTTTTGCCCAACAGCTACCGAAACGGTTGTTATTGCTTTAGAAAATCACTTTATTCCAAGCCATAGAGATAAACCTCAACTTTTAGTAGTTCATAGGCGTCGTTATTACCATCATCGGCAAAATATCTTTGTTAATGACTTTTCCAAATGTTTGGCGAAATTTGATTTTTACCAAACAACCGCTTAGCGGTAGCCTTTTGGAAGCAAGGAAAAGTGAGGTAACCTTCGCATAAACTTCAAGAAAAATTGGCAAAATTGATCTTGGTTAAAACGCTAAAAAAAAGTCTTTTCTTCTGAGCATTTCATCAGCGATCAAGTTTTGCCAATTTTAATCTTAAAAACGTCCTGGCAATAACATCACCTCAAACAACAAACCAATCTCAAGTGATAGAAAAATCTTTATACTTTTTGATAAAATTTTTTCAAACTTTACATTAGAAGCATTTAATTTGAAATAAGCCATTTGTGCTTTTGATTTATATTATAGTTTGTATATGTACATGTATCTACTAATAAATAAGTAAATACATGGACTTGTAACAGTGCTCTGATAACTTGAACGCTCTGATAATTCGAGCACCTTTGCTCGGTCCCGTGAAGTTCGAGTTATCCGTGTTTGACTGTACTCAACTTTTTATGTAAGAGCAAAAATATGTTTATATTATGGGCATGAACTTCCTTAAATCACGCAGCATTCTACTGTTGGTGTTCACAAAACCCTTCATCCAGAAAGTGCGCTTGAAATAGGATTTTGTGAATTTTTCAATGTTAATTTTGTAACATCATTGAGAAGTTTCTGACAGCTTATTGGCTATGGTATCATGACTCACCTGAAGGTTGCCATCAGAGGAGTCATACATGTATACACAAGCCAACTCTCCATGAGTGCTGAGGCACTCGGTCACTTTGGAGACCAGCTCAAGTACAATAAGATGTAAAAAGCTTCCATGGAAGTTCTCTTTACTGACTCCCGTGTAGATCCAGCGCTGTCTCTTTGCGTGATACAGATATGAAAGGAGCCTGCATGGCAGAAACAGAGACTATTCTACATCAGCTTAATGATCGTGAAACAGAGGATCAACTTGCTGCTATGCGTAATGATAACGAAACAGTGTCAATTTGCTACTATGTGTAATGATAATGAAACAGGCTGTCAGCTTGCTACTATGTGTCATATCAACAGACCAGAGTGTCAACTTGCTACTATGTGTCATGATAATGAAACAGGGTGTCAGCTTGCTACTATGCGTCATATCAATAGACCAGAGTGTCAACTTGCTGCTATGTGTCATATCAATTAATCGGGTGTCAACTTGCTATTATGTGTTATGGTGACAAAGCAGGGTGTCAGTTTGCTACTTTATTACGATAAAAAGACAAGGTGCCGGCTTGGTACTATGTGTTTTAAAGCAAAAATAACATCAAACTACACTTGGTAGTTTGATGTTATTTAAAAACACCCCATTAAAAAGTTATTGATCAACGTAGATCAACAAGCAAAGAACTGCATACATTCTCTCACACAACGCTCAGCAAAATGTAGACTTGATGGAAACAAGGGTACCCACACATCAGCGGGCATGTACTCAATCATTCCCTCTAATCAATACTGAGTAAATAACTTTGAACACATTATGAAAAGGATGAGTACGGGCCACATGCTCAGAGTTGAGATGACGCAGATTAGGGTCACGCTGCATCCCCGATTGGCATTAAATATTGAACACCTTTGTGGTGGCTCAACGAGCGAGCGCACGTAATTGAGCAGCGCGTCTGATCACTTCATATAACTGATTGTCCTTTTGCTTAGAATCAATAATACCCTATAAATTACTCAAAAGGTCATAGCACTCATAAAGGTGACAACGGGGTTAATGGGCCATTTTCTATAGACTGTATTATTATGAAAGTCAGCTACTCTCATAGTACCAGCAGTTCACCTAAATTATCTTTCCCACTCCCTTAAAAGACAGAGAACTTCTGCAAAATTATTATAAAATTTGAATTTGTTTATTATCTCAAGTTATTGAATTTAGGAATTCTGAAATATTGATATAAATCTGCTCTGAGAATGTTCATAGGTTTTGATATTCTACACGTAAGTTGTTTTTAAATCAGTTTTTGAATCTTTTGAATATTCTTCATCTATGATTTAAATGTGATTAAAATTGACTCAAGTTTTCTGTTTTCTGTAGCAAAGAGACTCTGAATAGTATATACTATATATACTCTGTAATACCTGCTAAGGTGTGTAACCTAAAACTGCAGAATGTTTACCCGTTCTAAATGCAAATGATTTTTCTCTCTTTTTATAGAGTGAGCTGAGAGCAGTGGTAGGAATGAAGCACATGACATGGCTCAGGTGGACAAACAATTACGCTACCAGTGTTTGCTCTTACTCTTTTTCTTTCTTACTCTCTCCTCTCCCCCTCTCCGTTCTATTCTCTCTCTTCTTTCTCCCCTCTCTCTCTCCCCTCTCCCTCTCTCCCCCTCTCTCTCTCCCCTCTCTCTCCTCTCTCTCTCTCCTTTCTCCTCTCTCTCCTCTCTCTCTCTTACCACTCTCTCCCCCCTCTTTCTCTCCCTCTCTCTCTCTTACCACTCTCTCCCCTCTCTCTCTCCTCTCCCTCTCTCCTCTCCCTCTCTCCTCTCTCTTTCTCTCCCTCTCTCTCTCTCTCTCTCCTCTCTTCCCTCTCTCACCACTCTTTCTCTCTCCCTCTCTCTCACGCTCTCAGTTTTATCCGGAATACAATCAAATGCCTGTCAAGTTCTCAATAGCCATTAAACTATGGAGATCTTCATGGAAATAAGACGATGTACCTGTCTGTCGGATTCCTCAGGGTAACGATAAATTTGCTCTTGCCCGGGACACTAAGGAATGCAACATACTGGAGTGCAGTCTGGATGGTGAGATGAGTTGAGTTGCGGTGGGTTACTCGGGAGAAGAGCAGATCACCAGGAGCGTAGCTCATAACGTCATCGCTCTTCGGGTATCCTTTCAGTCCTTGTCGTTTTACCAGATCTTCTGGGCAGCCAATAGCAGGGCTTAGCTTGTGGCCCTGTATTACAAATAAACTTATAGCCGGTGGTTTTGCATCACAAATAAACTTAACCTGTGGCTCCGCATTACAACTAAACTTCCGGTCATCTTTACGCAGTAGCAAGAGGCACATCTCCGAATATGTTTTGTTAGATTGAAGGTCAATTAAAGTTCAATTCTTAAAGATTTTGGAGGTTATAAACTGATCAGAACTTTTTTAAAGTTTTGATTTGTGTCATTTCTTTTCTTGATCCATTGTTTAGGATATTCGTATTAGTACGTCTGATGTCTTTAAAATGTTTGAGAGGAGGCAAATCCTTTATTAAACAGCTTTATGCTATCCTTCATCTACTTGGCAGATTTTTGTATAATTCCCGAATCATCTAATTTAAGTGCATATATTTTACTCTTTTGAGTATCTGGTAGTTGGTGAGTGTCATAACAAACTTCGAAAATATAATAGAGAGTAAGTGTGGCGAGAAGGATTTCTCGTTTATAGTAGCAAGTATTGTAGCATTAGAGTTCTGATAAAAAATGTGGTGGTATGTTGCATGTCTCATAGTCACTTGTACTCTCCCAGTACCGTGCGCTGTGAGACACTATCATGTGTAATAACTATGAGCATAATAATTCTATGATATAGCAAGGTGATTGAGTGGCACAGTTGGTAAAATGCATGGCCGGAAATTGGAATACCTGAGTGTGATTTTTATGTGGTGCAATCTTTTTTAACGTTCTTAGCATGGCTTAGAAACACAACTCTTATTATAGTAAAGATAAAGATTATAGTAAAGGTTAACATAATTTATTAAAAAAACACTTTGTCAACTTTTATATATTCAGTTTCCTCAGGCTTTGTTTTTCCTTCCTACAACAACTGTTCAGATGAAGTTGAAACAACATGCAGAGCTTTTTAAAACTGGTGCTTGTTTTGTCATTTTCATAGTTACCTTCAGAGTTATCTACACTATGTTTATAGAAACATGAATTATCACTGACCAGCAGTAAGCCACAATTTTATTTCTTTTTAATCAAATGTCCTACAGGTGGATGGTTAAGAGGCTGTGGTTCCCAGGAACTAGACGGAGTTTTGAAACCAAATATTTTTACCAGCCTGACGGAAAGCACGGAGCATATGCAAGTGAAGTTTGGACACGGGTCTACAGAGACTAACAGACAGACACAATGAGAAAGTTAGGTTTATTTATATAGCCTACTTTGTATATAATGTGCCTTTAAACTCACTGTAATAATGTAAATAATTATTTGAGTAGATACAGCATTTATATAATATTTATAATGTAATTTATTTATAATTTACAATATTTATAATATAATCTAATTTATACAAAATTTATATGATAAATATTATATAAATTGTTTCGAACTTAATGTTTCGTTAGGACACCACTCTTGCTCATAAAATGGAATGCGATAAAATGTTTGACAATCAGAATTAAATCTTTTGTCATCTTTCACGCTCGCTCACCTTGACCTGGACTTCAGTTTTGTCGGCGTGGTACTGGAACCACTTGATTACATCAGTAGTTCCACACTTTCTGATTCCAAGAAGGTAATGGTTGGGGGTGCACTTTACTTCAGCCCCCTTCGCTCCCTTCCTGTATAAAAGTCTTATTCAAGTCATCAAAACATGTCACTTCTAATCATATCACTCTCAAAACTTCAAGTATATCTCTGACAGCGTCTCTGTCAGTGAAAGCATTTGGATGACCCTAAAGATCAGTGGTGTTGGGCCAGTGCTGTCGGTAACATGATTATAATACAGAGTTAGTTATCATCTTTCTCGTGGCTTTATTTATGAATGAAATGTTAACTCGATGATGCACCAAGATATATGGTAGAGCCCCATACTCAAGGTTAGCCAAAATAAAGCCTAAATATAACCAACAATTGCTGGTCTAACACTGTTTATGTCAAGGACTTCTTGTTGAGTTCTACATTAGAACATATTTTTGCTTTTTTAATTCTTTATTTTAGTTGGTGATAAGTACAAGATAACACAATTCCATGTCCAGAGCACTAAGATGGAACATAAATAGTCAACATAAATATTTGATGCAAATCAGCTAAATCATGAAGAGCACGTGCAATACTTTTTAAAGCATTGACACCCATTATCCCTTCTTAAAAACAGCAATTGTTGATTTTCATTAAATACGGACAGTTTCATGTATATAATTAAATTTAAATTAAACAAATTTAAATTAGGTTTTAAACTCAAGTCATTATCTGGTTCGTTTGCAAACTTGGTCACTAAGCTATTTAATGACAAAACACTTGAATGACCTATATTCTACGTGAGCCAATAGGGATACGAAAAGTTTTCAAAAAAAGAAAGGGCAATGCTCTGTGCACCCCTATAGGGTCTTCAAATCTAGGAGAGTTAGCTCATAAAGAGACTGGCATTTGTTAGGGCGGCAGTTAGGCTGTCACCGAGGCAACAGATTTTAATATATTTTCTAGAACATAACTGAAAGAACAGCTGATAGAAGTATAGCTCTTGCTCCCTTGTTGTGGTTTTATAATAATGTCAAGGCCTTCTAGTCACTTCATAGACTGACTAGACCAACATGTTAACTAGCTAAATATAATCGGGTTACTCACGCGTCTGACATATTGTAGCAAAGAGCTTTATACGCCGGTATATAAGGAGGCTTAGAACATTTGTCCAATGGGGCGTAAGATACCTTCAGGCCATCGTTCGTAATCATACTATCCCACGTCTCACTACGAAGCTTGGACGTTATATTCTCAAAGTCACGGGTCTTTATATCTACTTTAGCTGCTGGTTTCTTAACTTTTATGGGTGGTACTGTAACCACCTCCTCCACATATTCTTTTTCCCGGTAATGCTTCTGTTGATAGCTTGCTCTGTTTGCATGTAGAGTTACGTTTAAAGTCAGGTACATGATGCCCAGCAGTATTAATGCAGTCTTCACGGAAGAAGTGAGTCGATACATAATCTGTTTAAAAGCACCTGCTAATACTTGTCACACCAAGACACAAGGTTGTCAAAAATATAAAAGGCGGTTAATAGAAAATGACTAAGCTGTCACTTGTCAACTAATGTCGCATTGTCTGCCGGAATTCTATTATAAAAGGTATGAATTTTGCTAGAGGCTTATTGCACAATCGATGGCGGTATGTTAAAAACTGGGAGAGGAGGGACACGCTAATTGTTTTTGTAGTGAGATGTTTGCATTAATTAATTATGATCTATGCTCCTTTATTGATTGCTTATAACTAATGCTATGGATCAATTCTTTTAATTGATGACATAATAAATTCCTACTTTGGCAAGACCATCAGTAGCAATAAACACAGGTTTATACACTCTTAAATGCTCATAGTTTGTATTCACAAAATCATGAATAACTCTATGAATCTTTGCTATAATAAGAGCCAGGTCCATCCGTCCGTCCATCTATCTGTACATCGCATGTCTGTCCGTCCAAAGCATCCAAAGCATCCGTCTAAAGTATCACACAGAAATTAAACCTAGATATCGAGCATAGTTGCCAGGCATACTACTAGCTGCAATTTTCAACTAATTTGCTGCGTAGTGGAATAATTGTGCAGATAACTACTACACTTGATAAGTAGGTTTAGATCCAGCGGTCTCTTTGCGAAGTACAGTTATGAGAGGAGCCTGCATGGCAGAAGCAGACCAGTCTGCATCAGCTTAGGAATAGTGAAACAGAGCGTCAACTTGCTGCTATGTGTCATGATAGTGAAACAGGGTGTCAACTTGCTGCTATGTGTCATGATAATGAAACAGGGTGTAAACTTTTTGCTATGTGTCATCCTAACCTAACGTAACAGGGTGTCACCTTTTTTGCTATATGTCATAATAACGAAACAGGGTGTCAACTTTCTGCTATATGCCATAATAACGAAACAGGGTGTCAACTTTCTGCAATGTGTCATTATAACGAAACAATGTCAACTTGTTATTTTTTGTTATGGTGACAAAAAGGGTGTCAACATGCTGCTATCTGTCATAATAACGAAACAGGGTATCAGCTTTTTTCCCTGCACACAAGACATCCAGCCTACTAGTATTAATGGCTTGTATTCACAAAATGCAATATATTTGAAAGCTATTTAATCCCTGTCACCTGATTGTGAAGAGAATGACAATTGAAGCATGCATTTAGCAGCTGTGGTGGTCTAAAAAGCCTGACCTGCGTACAGCAGGTTGTGGTGGTCTAAAAAGCCTGACCTGCGTACAGCAGGTTGTGGCTCACTTTTCAAAAAGGCTACCAATGACAATAAGGCAGCAACTAACCTTAAATTGCTTTCTGCAACTGGGAATGTCTCACAAGTTGAGGTTTCCTAATTGCCAGGTTAAGACACGTCCAGTCGAGATCGCAGATACATTGTTTTATTAACAATGCTCTGACAACAGACCGTTTCAATAGAGTTATTAGTATTCAGGCTATATCAACAAATTTGTTTCAATAGAGTTACGCGTGTCCAGACAGTATCAGCAGACATGTTTTAATAGAGCTACTAGTGTCTAGACAGTGTCAGCAAACATGTTTCAATTGAGTTACTCGGGTACGGAGAGTATCAGCAAACATGTTTTAATAGAGTTACTAGTGTCAAGGCAGTATCAGCAAACATGTTTCAATAGAGTTACTAGGGTCCAGACAGTATCAGCAGACGTGTTTCAACTGAGTTACTAAGTTTCAGATTATAGTATCAACAGAAATGTTTCCACAAATGACAATCTAAAATCATATTTATGAGAAACCTCTAAAGAAACAATTATGATTATTTGTAATGACTGACATTATTTAAGTTTAAAACCTAATCTTTACTGTAATATATAATATATGTGACATATAATATTTATATTACTCTGCATATATTCTTTAGTCAGCTGACTGCAAAGGCATATGGTTTCAACAACCTATAATTAGTTAGCAATAAATGTAACCCTTTTTTGTAAGCACTCAGGCTAGGAGCCACAAGTCTGGAATTATAATTGTGTCATAGAGCTATCCATCTAAAGACAGATAATTCCAATTCCTACTAAAATGTAACACAGTCTGTTAGGTCATGCTAATTAATACTTACATGTACATGTATGTTTATTACTACCTTCGATTAAGGATGCCTAAAGATAATCACTGTGCTACTGCTTATGGTAGGAATTATCCTAACATAAGCAAATAATTTCGAATAAGATGAGAGAAACGACATGAGTTCATAGACCTAAGGCTATATTGTACTGAGTTCATAGACCTAAGGTTATATTGTACTATATGCTGATCTTGTGAATGGTATGCAGTACAACTAAAAATATCTAAAATATTCCAAATATTATTTTGTTATTGATGACATAAGAAGCCATTTTGAGTATAGATGATATTTGCTGACAGTAGGTCAAAGTTCATATCCTTCTCTTGCTTCACTAGCTAAATACTTAGGTATTACCACAAACTATCAACATCTTCTAATCTCTATTGGTAAATTTCATCTTATGTTTTTTATCATTAATGTTTGTTTATAAGTATTTTTTATAATTTGAGCTGCATCCCTTCAGTTTGTAAATTATTATCTTAATACTTTGTGGCTAGTTTGATGGCTCACTATACTGTAATAGAGTTATCACTATACTGTAATAAAGTTATCACTATACTGTAATAAAGTTATCACTATACTGTAATAAAGTTATCACTATACTGTAATAAAGTTATCACTATACTGTAATAAAGTTATCACTATACTGTAATAGATTTATCACTATACTGTAATAAAGTTATCACTATACTGTAATAAAGTTATCACTATACTGTAATAAAATTATCACTATACTGTAATAAAGTTATCACTATACTGTAACTAGAAATTCCACTGTCATACAGCCCACGACCAAAGTGATATTGGAAAAAAGAAAGGGTACTGATGGTTGAGAAATGCAATATTAGCAGTCAAATGACACTGCAGTGCAATAGGATAACTGCAATGGTAGCTGTAATGTACTGGGTGTGGGTGTTATTATATACAACAAACAGCAATAATGAAAGAAAAGATTATATGTTTATATCTCTCCTCCTGCAATAGGAGAAATGCAATATTGGCCAATATTAGAAGTAGAATGCACTGATATTATTAGAATAACCAAGATTATTAATATAGTAATAATATAAAACCAATGCACAATTTTGTTTACATTTCAAAATGTCATAGCTAACAATATCAAAAAGTGATATTTATTATATAGATTTTTAGAAAATCTATTTAAAAAAGTGTTTGGTCATGACAAACAGCGATAATGAAAGGAAAAGATTATATGTTCATATCTCTCCCCCTGCAATAGGAGAACAGACCTGCCAACCCAAGAGTGGGGGCAATGCGTGAGATTTGGTTTTGGGGCAATTGATGTATCAATGATAGTATATATAAAATTGTGGAAATTGGGGCAAAAATCTCACGCATTTTCATTTTTTCTTTGGGGTGATTGCGTGAGTCTCACGCCCAATGCGTGAGAGTTGGCAGGTATGTAGGAGAAATGCAATATTAGAAGTAAAATGCACTGATATTATTAGAATAACCAATATTATTAATATAGTAATACAGTAATAATACAAAACAAATGAACAATTTTGTTTACATTTAAAAACGTCATAGCTAACAATATCAAGAAGTATCAAAAATAATATCCAAACTTAGTAATAGTCATACAGTAATAATAGAAAACCAATGCGCAATTTTGTTTACATTTCAAAACGTCATAGCTAACAATATCAAGAAGTATCAAGAAGAATATCCAAACTTATAATTAAATATCGTAATCTCATAAAAATCGTTAGAAAAAATATCATCGTCATATCCTTTACTTACACTGCGTTGGACATCAGTTAGAATACCAAAGTACTCAAATGTGTCTGAAATGTCAGTTAATTTGAAATCGGCAAAAATGAAACGATTTCAGTACTCCTACGTTAATCACCGAAACCTTCGACAATGCTATAGACTGGTGAAAAGTGCACGTTATTTTTTCGTGAAATGCGCACGATTTAATCGTTCTATTCTTTGTCGCTCGGCGTTTCAATTTCCGGTCTTAACTTTTATAAAAGTGAGGCTTGACAAGTTTTAATAACGATTTTCGTCTAAATAAATCTGTCTATTTGTGTATAATCCGATTAGATGGATAAGTTTTAAGATAATAACGACGGTTTACAAAGACTTGGTAACATATTTAAATAGGTTTGTATGTGTTTTGTATTGTTATTATACTTTAATTACTCTACAAAACGATAGTTAAATTTGCTGATGAAATTTTGATTCAAGGGTTCGTCTCATTGTTGATGAATAGTTTTCGGGAGTTGTGTGCACATGTGCATTTATCATAAATCTCCCAACCAATCGCTTCGCTCTGTTTGGTCGCGGGATAACCAAGATTATTAATATAGTAATAATATAAAACCAATGCACAATTTTGTTTACATTTCAAAATGTCATAGCTAACAATATCAAAAAGTGATATTTATTATATAGATTTTTAGAAAATCTATTTAAAAAAGTGTTTGATCCAAACTTATAATTAAATATCGTAATCTCATAAAAATCGTTAGAAAAAAAATCATCGTCATATCCTTTACTTACACTGCGTTGGACATCAGTTAGAATACCAAAGTACTCAAATGTGTCTGAAATGTCAGTTAATTTGAAATCGGCAAAAATGAAACGATTTCAGTACTCCTACGTTAATCACCGAAACCTTCGACAATGCTATAGACTGGTGAAAAGTGCACGTTATTTTTTCGTGAAATGCGCACGATTTAATCGTTCTATTCTTTGTCGCTCGGCGTTTCAATTTCCGGTCTTAACTTTTATAAAAGTGAGGCTTGACAAGTTTTAATAACGATTTTCGTCTAAATAAATCTGTCTATTTGTGTATAATCCGATTAGATGGATAAGTTTTAAGATAATAACGACGGTTTACAAAGACTTGGTAACATATTTAAATAGGTTTGTATGTGTTTTGTATTGTTATTATACTTTAATTACTCTACAAAACGATAGTTAAATTTGCTGATGAAATTTTGATTCAAGGGTTCGTCTCATTGTTGATGAATAGTTTTCGGGAGTTGTGTGCACATGTGCATTTATCATAAATCTCCCAACCAATCGCTTCGCTCTGTTTGGTCGCGGGAATAAAGTTATCACTATACTGTAATAGAGTTATCACTATACTGTAATAAAGTTATCACTATACTGTAATAAAGTTATCACTATACTGTAATAAAGTTATCACTATACTGTAATAGAGTTATCACTATACTGTAATAAAGTTATCACTATACTGTAATAAAGTTATCACTATACTGTAATAAAGTTATCACTATACTGTAATAAAGTTATCACTATACTGTAATAAAGTTATCACTATACTGTAATAGAGTTATCACTATACTGTAATAAAGTTATCACTATACTGTAATAGAGTTATCACTATACTGTAATAGAGTTATCACTATACTGTAATAGAGTTATCACTATACTGTAATAAAGTTATCACTATACTGTAATAGAGTTATCACTATACTGTAATAAAGTTATCACTATACTGTAATAAAGTTATCACTATACTGTAATAAAATTATCACTATACTGTAATAAAATTATCACTATACTGTAATAAAGTTATCACTATACTGTAATAAAGTTATCACTATACTGTAATAAAGTTATCACTATACTGTAATAAAGTTATCACTATACTGTAATAAAGTTATCACTATACTGTAATAAAGTTATCACTATACTGTAATAAAGTTATCACTATACTGTAATAAAGTTATCACTATACTGTAATAAAGTTATCACTATACTGTAATAAAGTTATCACTATACTGTAATAAAGTTATCACTATACTGTAATAAAGTTATCACTATACTGTAATAAAGTTATCACTATACTGTAATAGAGTTATCACTATACTGTAATAAAGTTATCACTATACTGTAATAAAGTTATCACTATACTGTAATAAAGTTATCACTATACTGTAATAAAGTTATCACTATACTGTAATAAAGTTATCACTATACTGTAATAAAGTTATCACTATACTGTAATAAAGTTATCACTATACTGTAATAAAGTTATCACTATACTGTAATAGAGTTATCACTATACTGTAATAAAGTTATCACTATACTGTAATAAAGTTATCACTATACTGTAATAAAGTTATCACTATACTGTAATAAAGTTATCACTATACTGTAATAAAGTTATCACTATACTGTAATAAAGTTATCACTATACTGTAATAGAGTTATCACTATACTGTAATAAAGTTATTACTATACTGTAATAGAGTTATCACTATACTGTAATAAAGTTATCACTATACTGTAATAGAGTTATCACTATACTGTAATAAAGTTATCACTATACTGTAATAAAGTTATCACTATACTGTAATAAAGTTATCACTATACTGTAATAGAGTTATCACTATACTGTAATAAAGTTATCACTATACTGTAATAAAGTTATCACTATACTGTAGTAAAGTTATCACTATACTGTAATAAAGTTATCACTATACTGTAATAAAGTTATCACTATACTGTAATAAAGTTATCACTATACTGTAATAGAGTTATCACTATACTGTAATAAAGTTATCACTATACTGTAATAGAGTTATCACTATACTGTAATAAAGTTATCACTATACTGTAATAAAGTTATCACTATACTGTAATAAAGTTATCACTATACTGTAATAAAGTTATCACTATACTGTAATAAAGTTATCACTATACTGTAATAAAGTTATCACTATACTGTAATAAAGTTATCACTATACTGTAATAAAGTTATCACTATACTGTAATAAAATTATCACTATACTGTAATAAAGTTGGTAGAGATGTTTGAGTAACTTTATGACTTTGTTCTGAATCTTGGTTGTGTATTAATCAAACTTAATTTTTGGCTAGTACAGATACAAGCAGTGTTTGTAGTGGTGAGGAAGTTATCTTCTCTCAACCAAATAAGCTGATACTAAAAGGTCTTGAGCCAAGTTAAACTGTCTGATCAGTGTAGAAAGTTATAGAAACAAGAGTATTTTGTTAACTTTTTTACTGGGTGAGGTCAGCAGTAGTTAGGAGTTTAGCTGGATAAACTCACAGGCTATAAACGTGCAGAATTCTCGAGCTGAGTGCGAGTGCATGAACTCGAGTTATTTCAGAGACATGGAGTACAAATGGATGATTGGAGGTTCTCTTATTGCTTGCATCGGAGCAGGTCTATAGTACTTTTATGGAAAAAGTCTTTTTCTGCGGAGTTGTCTTCTATTAGCGCTCTGTGTAGACCCAATTATAACAGTGGCAGGTTGGTGTATGAAACTATTCTCAAGATGACAGAAACTCTCAATATATCAGTAAAATTACTGAAGCGTTTTTATTTTTCTTGCAATATGTATTAAGATAATATTAGTTTTCTATTGACTTAAAAGCTTTCAAAATGCCAGGAATTCTATCAAATTTTGAAACTCAAATAAGTGTACACGTATACAAATAATTATGCATCTCTGAGTGCCATTTTACAAAAGCATTTTATTCTTTTCATTGTATGTAAAGTAATCAAAGGTAACATGCTATGATTGACAGCAACATGCAGGTGCTATAAAAATCTAACATTCACATAAAAGTTCTGTCCTTTCTCAATATGTTTCCAGAATACAAGAAGATCTAGCACCACCAGTTATGTTGTGATGTTGGCACACAAACCTGGGAAACAGAGAAATTGCAAAAAGAACCAAAGAAAACTAACTGCTCCCTGAGACGACAATCCTTTCAACTTAAGAGACGGATAGAGAAACAGTATGCAAAACATAATTTCATTTCCTACTGGGAGAAGACCAACTAATAAAAAATCTTGCCTCTCACCTTTTGCCTCCATCTGATTTCTTGTGTAAATATTGTAACAGATTTGAATTTTTATATGACTTCCTTTAAATAATGGCTGATACACACACTTGTAAATATAATACTTGAATATTGTATTCTTTTTTTCTACATTATTAGTCACGATTGTCTTCCATTTAGCGGTGATTGGTAAAACTGAAAAGTTGTCTTCTATCTAGTTTGGATTGTTAAAACCGGGGAGTTTTCTTTCAACTAATTTTGATTTTTAAAATTGGGAAGTTGTGTTTTCACCTTCCATCTATGCTTATTTCGTACCAGAGCTGAGTTCAAATCAGTGGGGAATAAAATATTTAAATACTCAGACATTTGAAACAAATGTCTTTTTGTGGCTATTCAAGTCAGTAGTTATTCGATTTGGACAGATGCAACAGTGATTTGGAAATTGATTTAAAAGCGCACAACAACTTAGATTTAATAAACAAATCACAATGTTAATGAACATTTTTCAAACAACTTTTTGAAGAATCATTCATCAGATATAAAAAGAAAGTACATCTTATTCTCAACACCTTAGCCATTGTGAAATTACCATAGAAAGCAGTTTGGGCAATATGATGCTGGTGATAGCCGCCCTAATGCTGGTTACCATGGTCTGTCAATTATGTTTTTAAGAGGCCAATGCTTTGCTGACAAAAATTAACTACAAAATGACAGACAGTAGCAGCATAAAAATTACATTTCATTAATTAAGCCATTTATGTATTCTGATATTCTTTCAGGTTAATTAGTGACATGTGTGACACCTATTGACATGCACTAATTCACATGGTACACTCAATGACATGCACCAATTCACATGATACACTCAGTGGCATACACTAATTCACATGATACACTCTGTGACATGCACTAATTCACACGGTACACCCAGTGGCATGCACTAATTCACATGGTACACTCAGTGGCATGCACCAATTCACATGGTACACTCAATGGCAAGCACTAATTTACATGGTACACCCAGTGGTATGCACTAATTCACACGGTACACCCAGTGGTATGCACTAATTCACATGGTACACTCAGTGGCATGCACCAATTCACACGGTACACTCAGTGGTATGCACTAATTCACATGGTACACTCACTGGCATGCACTAATTCACATGGTACACCCAGTGGCATGCACTAATTCACATGGTACACTAGTAGTATATAGAGAGCAGATCTACACACAAAAGTGACGGATCCAGCGGGGGGATAGAAAAAGGGGGTTGTGAATTAAATTGGCTAGGGGTGTAGATTGAATCGTGTGGAGTTGAATGAGATGTTGGGGTTTGGGGGGAAATTGTGGTGTAGAGTAGGGGGTTGAATTCGAGGGGTTACGGATCCGCTCCTGGCGTAATCGGCGGATTATCTGTGGATGAGTCATCCGATTAGCGGGGGATGAGTCATCCGATTAAACGCGGATTATCGCGGGATTAGTCGGGGGAATCGTCGCGGATTAGTCGGGCGAATCGTCGCCGATTATCGGTGGAATAGTGGGGGTGAATATCTGGGACATCGAGGGCTGGATGGTTTTCCGGAGTGGATCTCGCGGATTATCGAGGAGAGCGAGAGATTACCTACCGGATGAGTGAGGGGGTTAATATCTGGGACACCGAGGGGTTGATTTTCCGGAGATTGTTATATATTTGAAACATGGAATATATATGAGAAAGTGTTTATGTGCAAAGTGGAGAATGTTATATATTTGAGAACGTTGAATATATATGAGAAAGTGTTTATGTACAAAGTTATTTTTTTTGAAGATTTGATGTTTTTGTAATGTTGAAGCTCTTGAATGGTTAAGAATTTTAAGGATTTTTATTTTCGGTTTTTTTTATATATGTTGAATGAAAGATCAGTTTTATTACAAAATTATTCACTTTAAAAGATATATTTATATGTATTATTCATTATTTCCATCATCATTTCGTTTCAATAAAAATAAAATAGTTTATGTTTAACTTGAAATATATGAAATGTACAAGTAGATAAGTCACAATAAAGATAATATAGTATAAATGAAACATTGAGTAATTTCGCGAAATCCATTTTCGCGAAATTCACTTTCGCGAAATACAATTTCGCGAAAGTTGACTATATAATATATATAATGTGTAATTTCGCGAAAGTTGACTATATAATATATATAATGTAGTACTTTCGCGAAATTCAAGTTCGCGAAAGTTGACTATGTAATGTATAATATGTAATTTTCGCGAAATCCAATTTCGCGAAATTCACTTCGCGAAATTCGATTTCACGAAACTTGACTATATAATATATAATGTGTAATTTCGCGAATTCCAATTTCGCGAAATTCACTTTCGCGTTGATGTACAAGTGAGCCGTGATTTATAAATGTATATATAATAATAAAATGTGAGTAAGATAAAAGCTACTGAAGATACAATAAACAACGCTAGGATTGTGCTAGTCTATGTTAATATACAAGTGAGCAGTGATTATAATTGTATATAATAATAAAATGTGAGTAAGATAAAAGCTAGGGTTGTGCTAGTCCATGTTAATGTACAAGTGAGCAGTGATTATAAATGTATATATAATAATAAAATGTGAGTAAGATAAAAAGCTACTGAAGATACAATAAACAAAGCTAGGATTGTGCTAGTCCATGTTAATATACAAGTGAGCAGTGATTATAAATGTATATATAATAATAAAATGTGAGTAAGATAAAAGCTACTCAAGATAGAATAAACAAAGCTAGGATTGTGCTAGTCCATGTTAATATACAAGTGAGCAGTGATTATAAATGTATATATAATAATAAAATGTGAGTAAGATAAAAGTTATTGAAGATACAATAAACAGAGCTAGGATTGAGCTAGTCTATGTTAATATACAAGTGAGCAGCGAATATAAATGAATATATAATAATAAAACGTGAGTAAGATAAAAAGCTACTGAAGATACAATAAACAAAGCTAGGATTGTGCTAGGCCGTGTTAATATACAAGTGAGCAGCGATTATAAATGTATATATAATATTAAAATGTGAGTAAGATAAAAACTACTAAAGATACAATAAGCAAAACTAGGATTGTGCTAGGCCATGTTGATATACAAGTGAGCAATGATTATAAATGTATATATAATAATAAAATGTGAGTAAGATAAAAGCTAGGGTTGTGCTAGTCCATGTTAATATACAAGTGAGCAGTGATTATAAATGTATATATAATAATAAAATGTGAGTGAGATAAAAGCTACTGAAGATACAATAAACAAAGCTAGGATTGTGCTAGGCCGTGTTAATATACAAGTGAGCAGTGATTATAAATGTATATATAATATTAAAATGTGAGTAAGATAAAAGTTACTGAAGATACAATAAACAAAGCTAGGATTGAGCTAGTCTATGTTAATATACAAGTGAGCAGCGAATATAAATGAATATATAATAATAAAACGTGAGTAAGATAAAAAGCTACTGAAGATACAATAAACAAAGCTAGGATTGTGCTAGACCATGTTAATGTACAAGTGAGCAATGATTATAAATGAATATATAATAATAAAACGTGAGTAAGATAAAAAGCTACTGAAGATACAATAAACAAAGCTAGGATTGTGCTAGGCCATGTTGATATACAAGTGAGCAGTGATTATAAATGTATATATAATATTAAAATGTGAGTAAGATAAAAACTACTAAAGATACAATAAGCAAAACTAGGATTGTGCTAGGCCATGTCGATATACAAGTGAGCAATGATTATAAATGTATATACTAGAAATTCCACTGTCATACAGCCCACGACCAAAGTGATATTGGAAAAAGCAAGGGTACTGATGGTTGAGAAATGCAATATTAGCAGTCGAATGACATTGCAGTGCAATAGGATAACTGCAATGGTAGCTGTAACGTACTGGGTGTGGGTGTTATTATATACAACAAACAGCAATGATGAAAGAAAAGATTATATGTTTATATCTCTCCCCCTGCAATAGGAGAAATGCGATATTGGCCAATATTAGAAGTCGAATTCACTGATATAACCAAGATTATTAGATTTGATTAGAATAACCAAGATTATTAATATAGTAATAATATAAAACCAATGCACAATTTTGCTTACATTTCAAAACGTCATAGCTAACAATATCACAAAGTGATATTTATTATATAGATTTTTAGAAAATTTATTTAAAAAGTGTTTGGTCATGACAAATAGCAATAATGAAAGGAAAAGATTATATGTTTATATCTCTCTCCCTGCAATAGGAGAAATGCAATATTAGAAGTGAAATGCACTGATATTATTAGAATAACAAAAATTATTAATATAGTAATACAGTAATAATAGAAAACCAATGAACAATTTTGTTTACATTTAAAAACGTCATAGCTAACAATATCAAGAAGTATCAAAAAGAATATCCAAACTTATAATTAAATATCGTAATCTCATAAAAATCGTTAGAAAAAAATATCATCGTCATATCCTTTACTTAAATTGCGTTGGACATCAGTTAGAATACCAAAGTACTCAAATGTGTCTGAAATGTCAGTTAATTTGAAATCGGCAAAAATGAAACGATTTCAGTACTCCTACGTTAATCACCGAAACCTTCGACAATGCTATAGACTGGTGAAAATTGCACGTTATTTTTTCGTGAAATGCGCACGACTTAATCGTTCTATTCTTTTTCGCTCGGCGTTTCAATTTTCGGTCTTAACTTTTATAAAAGTGAGGCTTGACAAGTTTTAATAACGATTTTCGTCCAAATAAATCTGTCTATTTGTGTATAATCCGATTAGATGAGTAAGTTTTAAGATAATAACGACGGTTTACAAAGACTTGGTAACATATTTAAATAGGTTTGTATGCGTTTTGTATTGTTATTATACTTTAATGACTCTACAAAACGATGATTAAATTTGTTGATGAAGTTTTGATTCAAGGGTTCGTCTCATTGTTGATGAATAGTTTTGGGAGTTGTGTGCACATGTGCATTTATCATAAATCTCCCAACCAATCGCTTTGCTCTGTTTGGTCGTGGGATTATATATACATTTATAATCATTGCTCACTTGTATATCAACATGGCCTAGCACAATCCTAGTTTTGCTTATTGTATCTTTAGTAGTTTTTATCTTACTCACATTTTAATACTAGAAATTCCACTGTCATACAGCCCACGACCAAAGTGATATTGGAAAAAAGAAAGGGTACTGATGGTTGAGAAATGCAATATTAGTAGTCAAATGACACTGCAGTGCAATAGGATAACTGCAATGGTAGCTGTAATGTACTGGGTGTGGGTGTTATTATATACAACAAACAGCAATAATGAAAGAAAAGATTATATGTTTATATCTCTCTCCCTGCAATAGGAGAAATGCAATATTAGAAGTAAAATGCGCTGATATTATTAGAATAACCAATATTATTAATATAGTAATACAGTAATAATACAAAACAAATGAACAATTTTGTTTACATTTAAAAACGTCATAGCTAACAATATCAAGAAGTATCAAAAAGAATATCCAAACTTAGTAATAGTAATACAGTAATAATAGAAAACCAATGCGCAATTTTGTTTACATTTCAAAACGTCATAGCTAACAATATCAAGAAGTATCAAGAAGAATATCCAAACTTATAATTAAATATCGTAATCTCATAAAAATCGTTAGAAAAAATATCATCGTCATATCCTTTACTTACACTGCGTTGGACATCAGTTAGAATACCAAAGTACTCAAATGTGTCTGAAATGTCAGTTAATTTGAAATCGGCAAAAATGAAACGATTTCAGTACTCCTACGTTAATCACCGAAACCTTTGACAATGCTATAGACTGGTGAAAAGTGCACGTTATTTTTTCGTGAAATGCGCACGATTTAATCGTTCTATTCTTTGTCGCTCGGCGTTTCAATTTCCGGTCTTAACTTTTATAAAAGGGAGGCTTGACAAGTTTTAATAACGATTTTCGTCCAAATAAATCTGTCTATTTGTGTATAATCCGATTAGATGGGTAAGTGTTAAGATAATAACGACGGTTTGCAAAGACATGGTAACATATTTAAATATGTTTGTATGTGTTTTGTATTGTTATTATACTTTAATTACTCTACAAAACGTTGGTAAAATTTGCTGATGAAGTTTTGATTCAAGGGTTCGTCTCATTGTTGATGAATAGTTTTGGGAGTTGTGTGCACATGTGCATTTATCATAAATCTCCCAACCAATCGCTTCGCTCTGTTTGGTCGTGGGATTATATATACATTTATAATCACTGCTCACTTGTATATTAACATGGCCTAGCACAATCCTAGCTTTGTTTATTGTATCTTCAGTAGCTTTTTATCTTACTCACGTTTTATTATTATATATTCATTTATATTCGCTGCTCACTTGTATATTAACATAGACTAGCTCAATCCTAGCTCTGTTTATTGTATTTTCAGTAACTTTTATCTTACTCACATTTTATTATTATATATACATTTATAATCACTGCTCACTTGTATATTAACATGGACTAGCACAATCCTAGCTTTTATCTTACTCACATTTTATTATTATATATACATTTATAATCACTGCTCACTTGTATATTAACATGGCCTAGCACAATCCTAGCTTTGTTTATTGTATCTTCAGTAGCTTTTATCTTACTCACATTTTATTATTATATATACATTTATAATCACTGCTCACTTGTACATTAACATGGACTAGCACAACCCTAGCTTTTATCTTACTCACATTTTATTATTATATACAATTATAATCACTGCTCACTTGTATATTAACATAGACTAGCACAATCCTAGCGTTGTTTATTGTATCTTCAGTAGCTTTTATCTTACTCACATTTTATTATTATATATTCATTTATATTCGCTGCTCACTTGTATATTAACATAGACTAGCACAATCCTAGCGTTGTTTATTGTATCTTCAGTAGCTTTTATCTTACTCACATTTTATTATTATATATACATTTATAAATCACGGCTCACTTGTACATCAACGCGAAAGTGAATTTCGCGAAATTGGAATTCGCGAAATTACACATTATATATTATATAGTCAAGTTTCGTGAAATCGAATTTCGCGAAGTGAATTTCGCGAAATTGGATTTTGCGAAAATTACATATTATACATTACATAGTCAACTTTCGCGAACTTGAATTTCGCGAAAGTACTACATTATATATATTATATAGTCAACTTTCGCGAAATTACACATTATATATATTAAATAGTCAACGAAAGTTGACTATATAATATATATATTGTGGAATTTCGCGAAATTCAATTTCACGAAAGTTGACTATATAATATATATAATATGTAATTTCGCGAAATCCAATTTCGCGAAAGTTGACTATATAATATATATAATGTGTAATTTCGCGAAATTGAATTTCGCAAAATTACACATTATATATATTATATAGTCAACTTTCGCGAAATTACACATTATATATATTATATAGTCAACGAAAGTTGACTATATAATATATATAATGTGTAATTTCGCGAAATTCAATTTCGCGAAAGTTGACTATATAATATATATAATGTGTAATTTCGCGAAATCCAATTTCGCGAAAGTTGACTATATAATATATATAATGTGTAATTTCGCGAAATTGAATTTCGCAAAATTACACATTATATATATTATATAGTCAACTTTCGCGAAATTACACATTATATATATTATATAGTCAACGAAAGTTGACTATATAATATATATAATGTGTAATTTCGCGAAATTCAATTTCGCGAAAGTTGACTATATAATATATATAATGTGTAATTTCGCGAAATACAATTTCGCGAAATTACACATTATATATATTATATAGTCAACTTTCGCGAAATTACACATTATATATATTATATAGTCAACTTTCGCGAAATTGTATTTCGCGAAAGTGAATTTCGCGAAAATGGATTTCGCGAAATTACTCAATGTTTCATTTATACTATATTATCTTTATTGTGACTTATCTACTTGTACATTTCATATATTTCAAGTTAAACATAAACTATTTTATTTTTATTGAAATGAAATGATGATGGAAATAATGAATAATACATATAAATATATCTTTTAAAGTGAATAATTTTGTAATAAAACTGATCTTTCATTCAACATATATAAAAAAAACCGAAAATAAAAATCCTTAAAATTCTTAACCATTCAAGAGCTTCAACATTACAAAAACATCAAATCTTCAAAAAAAATAACTTTGTACATAAACACTTTCTCATATATATTCAACGTTCTCAAATATATAACATTCTCCACTTTGCACATAAACACTTTCTCATATATATTCCATGTTTCAAATATATAACAATCTCCGGAAAATCAACCCCTCGGTGTCCCAGATATTAACCCCCTCACTCATCCGGTAGGTAATCTCTCGCTCTCCTCGATAATCCGCGAGATCCACTCCGGAAAACCATCCAGCCCTCGATGTCCCAGATATTCACCCCCACTATTCCACCGATAATCGGCGACGATTCGCCCGACTAATCCGCGACGATTCCCCCGACTAATCCCGCGATAATCCGCGTTTAATCGGATGACTCATCCCCCGCTAATCGGATGACTCATCCACAGATAATCCGCCGATTACGCCAGGAGCGGATCCGTAACCCCTCGAATTCAACCCCCTACTCTACACCACAGTTTCCCCCCAAACCCCAACATCTCATTCAACTCCACACGATTCAATCTACACCCCTAGCCAATTTAATTCACAACCCCCTTTTTCTATCCCCCCGCTGGATCCGTCACTTTTGTGTGTAGATCTGCTCTCTATATACTACTTACACTCGCTAGCATACATCAATCTGTTTCTCCTTCGTGTTACCACAGTTTGGTTAAAGCTGCTGCTAGCAAGCTGATGATTTTTTCATGACCGGAATCCCCATAGGAGTTTGCTATTGTTGAGGTGTCCGCTGTATGAAGTACAGTATTAGTATCATATTGCTAGTAGCAGTGAGTCATTTATTCTTCACACTGTAAGTAGATAGTTGTGTACAAACTTATTAGGAGGCTGCAATGCTGCATGAATAATAACCAGAGTTATCTTCCCAGCAGGCTAAGAGGAGAATGAGAGAATTACTACTAATCAGTCAGGAGATACTTGAGATACAACTGTGTGTATTCTCAGAGTATGTAACATCAACAAGAGAGCCGGGAAAGTGCTTATCCTACCTTTGACAACGATAACAGTAGCTGCTACGATTAAAAGCTATGACCTTAATTCATCGAGGTAATATTTTTTACTAGTTGGTAATATTATAAATATATTGATTGAATGTGTTTCGGTGAGCTCTAATATTGACATTCACACACGTGAAATGACGTTGTAGTCGTTTCCCTTTTATCTTGAATGACTTAGCCGCTTGTCTATACAAAGAAGGCAGGCCATTGCGGGGAAATTCCCGAAGACTGCCTATCATGCTATTTAACTAGATAGGCTTGATCGATCAAAAACAAATGAAGTTATTACGGGAGCCGGCTGGCCAGCCATGAGTTATAATTTGGCAGCGCAGAAGGCGCACAGGCAAGTTTCACACTGCTGATGTTTGCCTGACGAGGATCACAGGTTAGTATAAGAACAGAATGAGGCCAGTAAAAGGTCATATCCTCGCTACAATAATTTTCTGGTTTTAAAAATCTGGTTTTAAAATGTTGAATATTTATCATAAACCTGACTATGTATGAAAAGCTGGTTCATTCCTCTGAGATTCACTTGTAGTTAATAATAGTTACAATATTCATTTTAGCGTATATTATAGCCTGTGCTCTATTGCTTAGGTTTGAGCATAGACACTACAGTGATGGAAGAGCAGGAGGATACCCGCAGTAGATTCTGTTTGGAAAAGCTGATAACTAGTACAGACCCTAAAGAGCTACCATATTCTCATGTCTGTGGCTTGTCTTGCCTTACAGCTGATTATAAAAAGACCTGTCCAACGTGCAAGTGAGTACAATTCCAAAAACTTATTTTGGTCTACCACATTGAAAACTAGTCACCTTAGCCTATAAAAAAAGTTATTTTTTGTTTGTCACAAAACGCTGCAGTTCAAACGTGCCTTTTTGGCATTGCGTTTCATCACTAAATTAGTGGTAATAATCATGTGTTAAATTCTGTTTCCAGTTCACTTGAACCCACCTTGGTTGGGACTCACCAGTTACACATATTGTATATACACAACACATGGTGTGAAGTACCTGTGCACCGGTTTCACTGTCTATGGTTAGTTTATCCTACTATTATAGTCAGCAGTGGACAGGGGAAGCCGACTCCCTCCAATCATATTCCTTGACAGCTGATACGAGCTGCCCAAAAGGAGATATTGTCACTTGTGGCCCCTGCAAATCAAGTGAAAGTTTAGCCATTGTCTACTGTGTCAACTGTAAGAAGACATTTTGTGAAGTGCATGAGCAGGTGAGTGTGACACTCATTGACAGGTCATAAAGACTGACATGTAAATATTTTATGCATAGCATTTTACTTTTTGACAGATTCATGACAAGCTATTTGACCTTGAGCATGACAAAGTGAGTATATCAACACATGCATCTTCTCGGGTGAGTTACCAGAGACTTTTATGCAAGGAGCACCCTAACCAAGTTATTACTATAGCCTGTGGCCTGTGCTATCAGGTGTTCTGTGAGAACTGTGACACGGGCTCCGTATGCCAAGGAGAGGAAGAAGGTGAGAGTGTTTCAAATTCCTCAGTTGAGTTGTTGATAACACAATAATGGATGAAGTTTGTCACTGTAGACTCATCTATACTGATTAGCAATTGAACATTAGTAGGATACGATCCATTAACAACATGTTTATTTTGACTTGGATTATTTTGACTTGGAGTTACTAAGTCTGGCAAGAAACTGGTTTAGAGAATTGTAAAGCACAAACAAACTGGGGCATTTACTTCTGGTTGTCACATTCTTTTTTTAAAACAGTAGTAAATTCTGTAATCAGTAAGAAAAACTTGATTTATTAGAAATTAATTGATTATAGCTGTTTCCAATCAATACTTCTATTCAAAATAATCAAAAGATTTTCTTTCTATTGTACCATTGTTTTACTTTCTGTGCAGTAAGGAGAGACAATTGGTAATATTCGTGGACAATAATATTGGCCAAGTAATTGTCAGACATAGTATTAGACGTCTTACGGAGGCACTTCACGTTTTTTCAATCATATGATAGTTCAACAAATATGCCAAGTTGTCTGCACATGCAACAAAGAAAAGACAACTTCGGAGTTTTTACCTTTGCGCTATGACTCAGAACTATCTATACGATATACAGAGCTGTGGTCATTACTTCATATTTAATACAAAGCGTTCAAAGACATTTATTAAAGTGTTCAACCCTTCAGGTATTTCTTACCGCTATTAACATTTCCATGTTAATAGTTTTGCATTTTTACAAAAACGTAAACCCTTTGATTATACTATGAGCCCACTACCGGATAACATTAGGTAAACTAATTACCTGCCTGCAGGCACTGTAATATTAAACTGCTTGTGAATGTCATCATCATTTGTTTATCTCTACATAAAGCACAAGTTGGTTTGGTTCTCATAATATGTTATAAGGTGTTAATATCAACAATGTACTGGTGATTCAGTACACGTTTTAAATAGAAAAGAAACAAGAATGAAATGAAAACATTTAAACAGTAAATATATATAATTTTTACTTTAAATCTAAAAGAATACATATTCATTAACATGCTGGTTTGGCTTGCCATGAGCAGACAATTCATTTATGTTCTTTCTCTTTAAGTGCCATATCCTGTGTGGATGTGGGCAATCATGGCTATTCACCACTTTCTATTCTTTGCACCTTTCAACAATTTTTGATGTGATATATCTGCTCTCTCTCTCTCTCTCTCTCTCTCTCTCTCTCTCTCTCTCTCTCTCTCTCTCTCTCTCTCTCTCCCTCTCCCCTCTCCCCTCCTCTCCCCCCTCTCCCCCCCTCTCCCCCCTCTCCCCCCTCTCCCCCCCTCTCCCCCCCTCTCCCCCCCTCTCCCCCCTCTCCCCCCCTCTCCCCTCCTCTCCCCTTCTCCTTTGAAAGTTACAGTGATCTGAAAACCTTTACAGCTGTTATCTTTTTGTATCTTAACTCATTTGAACTGTACAAAAAAACACTTTTCACATGAAGTTTAAAGTCAGAATCTTAAGTATTTTATATGTTAAAAGGTCTTTTCTGTCCAAAAGGCTTTTTATTACTCGGGCAACGCTGGGAATACATCTAGTATGCTAAAAAAAGTTGATGAAGCCTAAACTAGCTGTCTTTTGTTGATTGTGTATAATTTTATGATTGCTAATTTAGTTATAATCACTGTATCTAGTTCAAGCTAGCACAAGCTTACTCTATCAGCACATTGCAGTGTTATCACTCACCTTATTATTACCAGCATAAGTAAGCAAAAATTTATCTTATTGCATCTTATACCAGATCTCCTTGGTGCAGAGCCAATGTCAGGATTCAGTTTTGCTTCATCTAAACCAAACACAGGACTACATGGCAGTACGAAGGATTCCAATATGTTGTTCATCAAAACAACGGCACCAGATCCCTTCAGTACAAAGCCGATATCAAGATTCAGCTTTGCACCACCAAAATTAAAAACAGGGCTATTTGGCAGGGCAACAGAGTTCAATGCATCATCCATTACTACAACTGCAGCAGATCTCTTTGATGCCAAATCTGAAACAGCAATACCAATAACAAACGTAAGGTTTTTGTGTTGTAACAACTACCCGTTTGTCGTCTCTCACCACATCTTCTATTTCAAATGCAAACCCATTTGACGATCAATCAAATCTGTACTCATCATCGTGCACTGATAAACATTAACTAACATTTGACTCATTGTTTGTATTCTGAAACTATGAGCAAAACTCTTTCCACCGCAGTAATGTGGTGACCCTTACTGTACTCACTTCACCCATTACCTTTTACTGTACTTCATTCATTAACTCATACTGTATTCACTTCATTTATTGACTCTTACTGTACTTACTTCATTAATTAACTCTAACTGTACTTACTTCATTGATTAACTCTTACTGTACATACTCCATTCATTAACTCTTACTGTACTTACTTCATTCATTAAATCTTACTGCACTTCCTCCATTCATTAACTCTTACTGTACTTACTTCATTCATTAACTCTGACTCTACTTACTTCATTTATTAACTCTTACTGTATTTACTTCATTCATTAACTCTTACTGTACTTATTTTATTCATTAACTTTTACTGTACTTACTATATTCATTAACTCTTACTGTACTTATTTCATTTATTAACTCTTACTGTATTTACTTCATTCATTAACTCTTACTGTACTTACTTCATTCATTAACTCTTACTGTACTTACTTCATTCATTAACTCTTACTGCACTTCCTCCATTCATTAACTCTTACTGTACTTACTTCATTCATTAACTCTTACTGTACTCACTTCATTCATTAACTTTTACTGTACTTACTTTATTCATTAACTCTTACTCTTACTTCATTCATTAAAGTTTGCTATACGAAATTCGATCATCAACTCACTATGTCTATATTACTATATGAGTTCTTATCTGATGTTCCTCACTGTGTCTATATTACTATGTGAGTTCTTATCTGACGTTACTCACTGTGTCTATATTACGATATGAGTTCTTATGTGATGTTACTCACTGTGTCTATATTACTATATGAGTTATTGTCTGATGTTACTCACTATATCTATATTACGATATGAGTTCTTATGTGATGTTACTCACTGTGTCTATATTACTATATGGGTTCTTATCTGATGTTACTCACTGTGTCTATATTACTATATGAGTTATTATCTGATGTTACTCACTATGTCTATATTACTATATGAGTCCTTATCAGATGTTACTCGCTGTGTCTATATTACTATATGAGTTATTATCTGATGTTACTCACTGTGTCCATATTACTATATGAGTTCTCATCTGATGTTACTCACTATGTCTATATTACTATATGAGTTCTCATCTTATGTTACTCACTATGTCTATATTACTATATAAGTGCTTATCTGATGTTACTCACTATGTCTATATTACTATATGAGTTTTTATCTGATGTTACTCACTATGTCTATATTACTATATGAGTTCTCATCTGATGTTACTCACTATGTCTATATTACTATATGAGTTTTTATCTGATGTTCCTCACTGTGTCTATATTACTATATGAGTTCTTATCTGATGTTACTCACTGTGTCTATATTACTATATGAGTTTTTATCTGATGTTACTCACTATGTCTATATTACTATATGAGTTCTTATCTGATGTTACTCACTGTGTTTATATTACTCTATAAGTTCTTATCTGGTGTTACTCACTGTGTCTATACTACTATATGAGTTCTTATCTGATGTTACTCACTGTGTCTATATTACTATATAAGTTCTTATCTGATGTTACTTACTATGTCTATATTACTATATAAATTCTTATCTGATGTTACTCACTGTATCTATATTACTATATAAGTTCTTATCTGATGTTACTCACTATGTCTATATTACTATATGAGTTCTTATCTGATGTTCCTCACTGTGTCTATATTACTATATGAGTTATTATCTGATGTTACTCACTGTGTCTATATTACTATATGAGTTCTTATCTGATATTACTCATTATGTCTATATTACTATATGAGTTCTTATCTGATGTTACTCACTATGTCTATATTACTATATGAGTTTTTATCTGATGTTACTCACTATGTCTATATTACTATATGAGTTATTGTCTGATGTTACTCACTATATCTATATTACGATATGAGTTCTTATGTGATGTTACTCACTGTGTCTATATTACTATATGGGTTCTTATCTGATGTTACTCACTGTGTCTATATTACTATATGAGTTATTATCTGATGTTACTCACTATGTCTATATTACTATATGAGTCCTTATCAGATGTTACTCGCTGTGTCTATATTACTATATGAGTTATTATCTGATGTTACTCACTGTGTCCATATTACTATATGAGTTCTCATCTGATGTTACTCACTATGTCTATATTACTATATGAGTTCTCATCTTATGTTACTCACTATGTCTATATTACTATATAAGTTCTTATCTGATGTTACTCACTATGTCTATATTACTATATGAGTTTTGATCTGATGTTACTCACTATGTCTATATTACTATATGAGTTCTCATCTGATGTTACTCACTATGTCTATATTACTATATGAGTTTTTATCTGATGTTCCTCACTGTGTCTATATTACTATATGAGTTCTTATCTGATGTTACTCACTGTGTCTATATTACTATATGAGTTTTTACCTGATGTTACTCACTATGTCTATATTACTATATGAGTTCTTATCTGATGTTACTCACTGTGTTTATATTACTCTATAAGTTCTTATCTGGTGTTACTCACTGTGTCTATACTACTATATGAGTTTTTATCTGATGTTACTCACTGTGTCTATATTACTATATAAGTTCTTATCTGATGTTACTTACTATGTCTATATTACTATATAAATTCTTATCTGATGTTACTCACTGTGTATATATTACTGTATGAGTTCTTATCTGATGTTACTCACTATGTCTATATTACTATATGAGTTCTTATCTGATGTTCCTCACTATGTCTATATTACTATGTGAGTTCTTATCCGATATTACTCACTGTGTCTATATTACTATATGAGTTCTTATCTGATATTACTCATTATGTCTATATTACTATATGAGTTCTTATCTGATGTTACTCACTATGTCTATATTACTATATGAGTTTTTATCTGATGTTACTCACTATGTCTATATTACTATATGAGTTCTTATCTGATGTTACTCACTGTGTTTATATTACTCTATGAGTTCTTATCTGGTGTTACTCACTGTGTCTATACTACTATATGAGTTCTTATCTGATGTTACTCACTGTGTCTATATTACTATATAAGTTCTTATCTGATGTTACTTACTATGTCTATATTACTATATAAATTCTTATCTGATGTTACTCACTGTGTATATATTACTGTATGAGTTCTTATCTGATGTTACTCACTATGTCTATATTACTATATGAGTTCTTATCTGATGTTCCTCACTGTGTCTATATTACTATATGAGTTATTATCTGATGTTACTCACTGTGTCTATATTACTATATGAGTTCTTATCTGATATTACTCATTATGTCTATATTACTATATGGGTTCTTATCTGATGTTACTCACTATGTCTATATTACTATATGAGTTTTTATCTGATGTTACTCACTATGTCTATATTACTATATGAGTTCTTAACTGATGTTACTCACTGTGTCTATATTACTCTATAAGTTCTTATCTGGTGTTACTCACTGTGTCTATACTACTATATGAGTTCTTATCTGATGTTCCTCACTGTTTCTATATTACCATATAAGTTCTCATCTGATGTTACTTACTATGTCTATATTACTATATAAATTCTTATCTGATGTTACTCACTGTGTATATATTACTGTATGAGTTCTTATCTGATGTTACTCACTATGTCTATATTACTATATGAGTTCTTATCTGATGTTCCTCACTATGTCTATATTACTATGTGAGTTCTTATCCGATATTACTCACTGTGTCTATATTACTACATGAGTTCTTATCTGATGTTACTCACTGTGTCTATATTACTATATGAGTTATTATCTGATGTTACTCACTATATCTATATTACTATATGAGTTCTTATCTGATGTTACTCACTATGTCTATATTATATATGAGTTCTTATCTGATGTTACTCACTATATCTATAAAACTATCTGAGTTCTTATCTAATGTTACTCACTGTAGCTCTATCCCTACACTTACACTTATATGTTTGCAGGAGCTCAGGCTGGATGACTATCAGCCGAATGGAGAGCGTCCCAATGTGTTTAGACCAGCTTTTAAAAGTTCAGGTTTCCCCTCCTTCCAGACACTCACACTCGAAGGCAAACCATCTGTGGAAAAAGGTTTGGCTGCAAAATTCAGCATTATTAGTCCCTTATTTGAAACATAATAACAGTTCTTTTCAATGTAATGAGTCACTTTATTTGAGTTCGTTTTTGCATTGAACCTACAGAGCAGTTTGCCGTACCTTGTTACAGTTTGCAGAGGTAAGGATGATTGCCTCTCCAAACTGAAACACGCTATTGCAGGCTACCTGTCGTTCTGAATATAGTTGCTTGTGATTGGGCATAAAAAGTAGCTAAACATCTAGTTGATGAATAAGATAGGACTCATCAGAATGAAGTTTTTTAATGAAGCGTGTTTTTAAAATCTAAAAATTTAAATCAGGCTAACTTAAAACTTAAAAAACCATCTTTGTCGATTACATAAAGTAGTAGGGATGTTTCCCACAATTAAAGTGAAAATGAATAACTCCTGTTTTAAGTCATTGTCACTCTCAAAATGCAACATGTGTACAAATATTGTTAATAGTATGTCAATTAGTAAGATTATGGTAATGCAGATTTCAAAACATTTTCTTTATTTATTAGTCACGCGTTTCCACAAACTCACACCTGTTGCTGATGTGTTGAGCAAAGCAGATGCGCTGTTAAGGAGACAACTTCAAACACTCTCCAATCATTCTACGGAGATTTGCAGAGCTGAGAAACAGCTTTGGCAAGCTGTTGATGAAGCTGATATCCATAACAAAAGAATAGAGTCATATGTAGACAGAATCATCAATGATAAGGTAACTCCCTGAGTGTTTTAGGCAACCAGCACTGAATAGTAACAATGTTAAGACTAGACGTGATAGGTTTGTTTAGCAGTGTAGTACTTGGAGTGTCTTCTCAGTGTTTTGATAAGGTGGGAGTGGTTGATGCTATCAACCTTGATGACTAAATCAAGACTAAATTAAATCAGACTTGTTGAAAAATAAAAAATTATTGTTTATCGATTACATAAAATAGTAGAGTTGTTTCCTGTAGCTAAGTCGATATAGGACAACTTGATGATAATATTGGTATATTGTGCGGATTAAAATCATTTAAATTGATTGAGTATACATAGCCTTGTCATCAGCCACTTGACAGGTGAGGTTTGATACAACTATACTGTGTTTGATATAACTATACAGGGTTTGATACAACTATACTGTGTTTGATATAACTATACAGGGTTTGATACAACTATACTGTGTTTGATATAACTATACAGGGTTTGATATAACTATACTGTGTTTGATATAACTATACAGGGTTTGATACAACTATTCTGTGTTTGATATAACTATACAGGGTTTGATACAACTATACTGTGTTTGATATAACTATACAGGGTTTGATATAACTATACAGGGTTTGATATAACTATACTGTGTTTGATATAACTATAGAGGGTTTGATAAAACTATACTGTGTTTGATATAACTATACAGGGTTTGATATAACTATACAGGGTTTGATATAACTATACTGTGTTTGATATAACTATACAGGGTTTGATACAACTATACTGTGTTTGATATAACTATACAGGGTTTAATACAACTATACTGTGTTCGATATAACTATACAGGGTTTGATATAACTATACAGGGTTTGATATAACTATACTGTGTTTGATATAACTATACAGGGTTTGATACAACTATACTGTGTTTGATATAACTATACAGGGCTTGATACAACTATACTGTGTTCGATATAACTATACAGGGTTTGATATAGCTATACAGGGTTTGATATAACTATACAGGGTTTGATACAACTATACTGTGTTTGATATAACTATACAGGGTTTGATACAACTATACTGTGTTCGATATAACTATACAGGGTTTGATACAACTATACTGTGTTTGATATAACTATACAGGGTTTGATACAACTATACTGTGTTCGATATAACTATACAGGGTTTGATATAACTATACAGGGTTTGATATAACTATACAGAGTTTGATATAACTATACAGGGTTTGATATAACTATACAGGGTTTGATATAACCATACAGGGTTTGATAACACTATACTGTGTTTGATATAACTATACAGGGTTTGATACAACTATACTGTGTTTGATATAACTATACAGGGTTTGATATAACTATACAGCGTTTGATATAACTATACTGTGTTTGATATAACTATACAGGGTTTGATACAACTATACTGTGTTTGATATAACTATACAGGGTTTGATATAAATATACAGGGTTTGGTATAACTATACAGGGTTTGATATAACTATACAGGGTTTGATATAACTATACAGGGTTTGATATAACTATACAGAGTTTGATATAACTATACAGGGTTTGATATAACTATACAGGGTTTGATATAACTATACAGGGTTTGATACAACTATACTGTGTTTCATATAACTATTCAGGGTTTGATATAACTATACAGGGTTTGATACAACTATACTGTGTTTCATATAACTATACAGGGTTTGATACAACTATACTGTGTTTGATATAACTATACAGGGTTTGATACAACTATACTGTGTTCGATATAACTATACAGGGTTTGATATAACTATACAGGGTTTGATATAACTATACAGGGTTTGATATAACTATACAGGGTTTGATATAACTATACAGGGTTTGATATAACCATACAGGGTTTGATATAACTATACAAGGTTTGATATAACTATACAGGGTTTGATATAACTATACAGGGTTTGATATAACTATACAGTGTTTGATATAACCACACAGGGTTTGATATAACTATACAGTGTTTGATATAACCATACAGGGTTTGATATAACCATACAGGGTTTGATATAACCATACAGGGTTTAATATAACTATACAGGGTTTGGTATATCTATACAGGGTTTGATATAACTATACAGGGTTTGATATAACTATACAGGGTTGGATATAACTATACAGTGTTTGGTATAACTATACAGGGTTTGATATAACCATACAGGGTTTGATATAACCATACAGGGTTTGATATAACCATACAGGGTTTGATATAACTATACAGGGTTTGATATAACTATACAGGGTTTGATATAACTATACAGGGTTTGATATAACTATACAGGGTTTGATATAACTATACTGTGTTTCATATAACTATACAGGGTTTGATACAACTATACTGTGTTTGATATAACTATACAGGGTTTGATACAACTATACTGTGTTCGATATAACTATACAGGGTTTGATATAACTATACAGGGTTTGATACAACTATACTGTGTTTCATATAACTATACAGGGTTTGATACAACTATACTGTGTTTGATATAACTATACAGGGTTTGATACAACTATACTGTGTTCGATATAACTATACAGGGTTTGATATAACTATACAGGGTTTGATATAACTATACAGGGTTTGATATAACTATACAGGGTTTGATATAACTATACAGGGTTTGATATAACCATACAGGGTTTGATATAACTATACAAGGTTTGATATAACTATACAGGGTTTGATATAACTATACAGGGTTTGATATAACTATACAGTGTTTGATATAACCACACAGGGTTTGATATAACTATACAGTGTTTGATATAACCATACAGGGTTTGATATAACCATACAGGGTTTGATATAACCATACAGGGTTTAATATAACTATACAGGGTTTGGTATATCTATACAGGGTTTGATATAACTATACAGGGTTTGATATAACTATACAGTGTTTGATATAACCACACAGGGTTTGATATAACTATACAGTGTTTGATATAACCATACAGGGTTTGATATAACCATACAGGGTTTGATATAACCATACAGGGTTTGATATAACTATACAGGGTTTGATATAACTATACAGGGTTTGATATAACTATACAGGGTTTGATATAACTATACAGGGTTTGATATAACTATACAGGGTTTGATACAACTATACTGTGTTTGATATAACTATACAGGGTTTGATATAACTATACATGGTTTGATACAACTATACTGTGTTTGATATAACTATACAGGGTTTGATATAACTATACAGGGTTGGATATAACTATACAGGGTTGGATATAACTATACAGTGTTTGGTATAACTATACAGGGTTTGATATAACTATACAGAGTTTGATATAACTATACAGGGTTTGATATAACCATACAGAGTTTGATATAACCATACAGGGTTTGATATAACTATACAAGGTTTGATATAACTATACAGGGTTTGATATAACTATACAGGGTTTGATACAACTATACAGGGTTTGATATAACCATACAGAGTTTGATATAACCATACAGGGTTTGATATAACTATACAAGGTTTGATATAACTATACAGGGTTTGATATAACTATACAGGGTTTGGTATAACTATACAGGGTTTGATATAACCATACAGAGTTTGATATAACTATACAGAGTTTGATATAACTATACAGGGTTTGATATAACCATACAGAGTTTGATATAACTATACAGGGTTTAATATAACTATACAGGGTTTGGTATAACTATACAGGGTTTGATATAACCATACAGGGTTTGATATAACCATACAGGGTTTGATATAACTATACAGGGTTTGATATAACTATACAGGGTTTGATATAACTATACAGGGTTGGATATAACTATACAGTGTTTGGTATAACTATACAGGGTTTGATATAACTATACAGAGTTTGATACAACTATACAGGGTTTGATATAACCATACAGAGTTTGATATAACTATACAAGCTTTAATATAACTATACAGGGTTTGGTATAACTATGCAGGGTTTGATATAACTATACAGGGTTTGATATAACTATACAGGGTTTGATATAACCATACAGAGTTTAATATAACTATACAGAGTTTGATATAACTATACAGGGTTTGATATAACCATACAGAGTTTGATATAACTATACAGGGTTTAATATAACTATACAGGGTTTGATATAACTATACAGTGTTTGATATAACCACACAGGGTTTGATATAACTATACAGGGTTTGATATAACTATACAGGGTTTGATATAATCATACAGGGTTTGATATAACTATACAGGGTTTGATATAACTATACAGGGTTTGATATAACCATACAGGGTTTGATATAACTATACAAGGTTTGATATAACTATACAGGGTTTGATATAACTATACAGGGTTTGGTATAACTATACAGGGTTTGATATAACTATACAGAGTTTAATATAACTATACAGGGTTTGATATAACTATACTGTGTTTGATATAACTATACAGGGTTTGATATAATCATACAGGGTTTGATATAACTATACAGGGTTTGATATAACTATACAGGGTTTGATATAATCATACAGGGTTTGATATAACT